>NW_026777632.1:0-165000 GCF_028023285.1 Balaenoptera ricei
TCGGTGTAGGGTATGGGTTAGGGTTAGGGTTAGGGTTAGTGATAGGGTTAGGGCTCGGTTTAGGGTACGGGTTAGAATTAGGGTACGTGTTAGGGTTAGGGTAGGGTTTAGGGTTAGGGTACGCATTAGGGTTAGGGTAGTTATTAAACCTATCCCACTCTCTAGATACCCCTTAGCAAGTAAAGGAATATTATTTGGGGGTCCAGCCATGGAGAAGAGTTTAGACACTAGGATAAGATAAGGAACACACCCATTATAAAGAAATCACATTAGGATTCTCTTCTTATGCTGTTCCTTAAAACACTAGTGCTTAGGAAATCTATTGGAGGCAGAAGCAGTCAAGGGTAGCCTAGGGTTAGGGTTAGGCTTAGGGTACGGCTTAGGGTGCGGGTTCGGGGAGGGGTGCGGGTACGGCGTAGGGTATGGATTAGGGTTAGGGTTAGGGTTAGTGATAGGGTTAGGGCTCGGTTTAGGGTACGGGTTAGGATTAGGGTACGTGTTAGGGTTAGGGTAGGGTTTAGGATTAGGGTACGCGTTAGGGTTAGGGTAGTTATTAAACCTATCCCACTCTCTAGATACCCCTTAGCACGTAAAGGAATATTATTTGGGGGTCCAGCCATGGAGAAGAGTTTAGACACTGGGATAAGGTAAGGAACACACCCATTATAAAGAAATCACATTAGGATTCTCTTTTTAAGCTGTTCCTTAAAACACTAGTGCTTAGGAAATCTACTGGATGCAGAAGCAGTCAAGGGTAGCCTAGGGTTAGGGTTAGGCTTAGGGTTAGGGTTAGGGTACGGCTTAGGGTACGGGTTCGGTGAGGGGTGCGGGTACGGCGTAGGGTATGGGTTAGGGTTAGGGTTAGGGTTAGTGTTAGGGTTAGGGCTCGGTTTAGGGTACGGGTTAGGAATAGGGTACGTGTTAGGGTTAGGGTAGGGGTTAGGGTTAGGGTACGTGTTAGGGTTAGGGTAGTTATTAAACCTATCCCACTGTCTAGACACTCCTTAGCACGTAAAGGTATATTATTTGGGGCTCCAGCCATGGAGAAGAGTTTAGACACTGGGATAAGATAAGGAACACACCCATTATAAAGAAATCACATTAGGATTCTCTTTTTAAGCTGTTCCTTAAAACACTAGTGCTTAGGAAATCTATTGGAGGCAGAAGCAGTCAAGGGTAGCCTAGGGTTAGGGTTAGGCTTAGGGTTAGGCTTAGGGTACGGCTTAGGGTACGGGTTCGGGGAGGGGTGCGGGTACGGCGTAGGGTATGGGTTAGGGTTAGGGTTAGGGTTAGTGTTAGGGTTAGGGCTCGGTTTAGGGTACGGGTTAGGATTAGGGTACGTGTTAGGGTTAGGGTAGGGGTTAGGGTTAGGGTACGCGTTAGGGTTAGGGTAGTTATTAAACCTATCCCACTCTCTAGATACCCCTTAGCACGTAAAGGAATATTATTTGGGGGTCCAGCCATGGAGAAGAGTTTAGACACTAGGATAAGATACGGAACACACCCATTATAAAGAAATCACATTAGGATTCTCTTTTTAAGCTGTTCCTTAAAACACTAGTGCTTAGGAAATCTATTGGAGGCAGAAGCATTCAAGGGTAGCCTAGGGTTAGGGTTAGGCTTAGGGTTAGTGTTAGGGTACGACTTAGGGTACGGATTCGGGGAGGGGTGCGGGTACGGCGTAGGGTATGGGTTAGGGTTAGGGTTAGGGTTAGTGATAGGGTTAGGGCTCGGTTTAGGGTACGGGTTAGGAATAGGGTACGTGTTAGGGTTAGGGTAGGGGTTAGGGTTAGGGTACGTGTTAGGGTTAGGGTAGTTATTAAACCTATCCCACTCTCTAGACACTCCTTAGCACGTAAAGGTATATTATTTGGGGCTCCAGCTATGGAGAAGAGTCTAGACACTGGGATAAGATAAGGAACACACCCATTATAAAGAAATCACATTAGGATTCTCTTTTTAAGCTGTTCCTTAAAACACTAGTGCTTAGGAAATCTATTGGAGGCAGAAGCAGTCAAGGGTAGCCTAGGGTTAGGTTTAGGCATAGGGTTAGGGTTAGGGTACGGCTTAGGGTACGGGTACGGGGAGGGGTGCGGGTACGGCGTAGGGTATCGGTTAGGGTTAGGGTTAGGGTTAGTGTTAGGGTTAGGGCTCGGTTTAGGGTACGGGTTAGGATTAGGGTACGTGTTAGGGTTAGGGTAGGGGTTAGGGTTAGGGTACGCGTTAGGGTTAGGGTAGTTATTAAACCTATCCCACTCTCTAGATACCCCTTAGCACGTAAAGGAATATTATTTGGGGGTCCAGCCATGGAGAAGAGTTTAGACACTGGGATAAGATAAGGAACACACCCATTATAAAGAAATCACATTAGGATTCTCTTTTTAAGCTGTTCCTTAAAACACTAGTGCTTAGGAAATCTATTGGAGGCAGAAGCAGTCAAGGGTAGCCTAGGGTTACGGTTAGGATTAGGGTTAGGCTTAGGGTACGGCTTAGGGTACGGGTTCGGGGAGGGGTGCGGGTACGGCGTAGGGTATGGGTTAGGGTTAGGGTTAGGGTTAGTGATAGGGTTAGGGCTCGGTTTAGGGTACGGGTTAGGATTAGGGTACGTGTTAGGGTTAGGGTAGGGGTTAGGGTTAGGGTACACGATAGGGTTAGGGTAGTTATTAAACCTATCCCACTCTCTAGATACCCCTTAGCACGTAAAGTAATATTATATGGGGGTCCAGCCATGGAGAAGAGTTTAGACACTGGGATAAGATAAGGAACACACCCATTATAAAGAAATCACATTAGGATTCTCTTTTTAAGCTGTTCCTTAAAACACTAGTGCTTAGGAAATCTATTGGAGGCAGAAGCAGTCAAGGGTAGCCTAGGGTTAGGGTTAGGCTTAGGGTTAGGATTAGGGTACGCCTTAGGGTACGGGTTCGGGGAGGGGTTCGGGTACGGCATAGGGTATGGGTTAGGGTTAGGGTTAGGGTTAGTGTTAGGGTTAGGGCTCGGTTTAGGGTACGGGTTAGGATTAGGGTACGTGTTAGGGTTAGGGTAGGGGTTAGGGTTAGGGTACGCGTTAGGGTTAGGGTAGTTATTAAACCTATCCCACTCTCTAGATACCCCTTAGCACGTAAAGGAATATTATTTGGGGGTCCAGCCATGGAGAATAGTTTAGACACTAGGATAAGATAAGGAACACACCCATTATAATGAAATCACATTAGGATTCTCTTTTTAAGCTGTTCCTTAAAACACTAGTGCTTAGGAAATCTATTGGAGGCAGAAGCAGTCAAGGGTAGCCTAGGGTTAGGGTTAGGCTTAGGGTTAGGGTTACGGTACGGCTTAGGGTACGGGTTCGGGGAGGGGTGCGGGTACGGCATAGAGTATGGGTTAGGGTTAGGGTTAGTGTTAGTGATAGGGTTAGGTTTCGGTTTAGGGTACGGGTTAGGATTAGGGTACGTGTTAGGGTTAGGGTAGGGGTTAGGGTTAGGGTACGCGTTAGGGATAGGGTAGTTATTAAGCCTATCCCACTCTCTAGATACCCCTTAGCACGTAAAGGAATATTATTTGGGGGTCCAGCCATGGAGAAGAGTTTAGACACTGGTATAAGATAAGGAACACACCCATTATAAAGAAATCACATTAGGATTCTCTTTTTAAGCTATTCCTTAAAACACTAGTGCTTAGGAAATCTATTGGAGGCAGAAGCAGTCAAGGGTAGCCTAGTGTTAGGTTTAGGCTTAGGGTTAGGTTTTGGGTACGGCTTAGGGTACGGGTTCGGGAGGGGTGCCGGTACGGCGTATGGTATGGGTTAGGGTTAGGGTTAGGGTTAGTGTTAGGGTTAGGGCTCGGTTTAGGGTACGGGTTAGGAATAGGGTACGTGTTAGGGTTAGGGTAGGGGTTAGGGTTAGGGTACGCGTTAGGGTTAGGGTAGTTATTAAACCTATCCCACTCTCTAGATACCCCTTAGCACGTAAAGGAATATTATTTGGGGGTCCAGCCATGGAGAAGAGTTTAGACACTGGGATAAGATAAGGAACACACCCATTATAAAGAAATCACATTAGGATTCTCTTTTTAAGCTGTTCCTTAAAACACTAGTGCTTAGGAAATCTATTGGAGGCAGAAGCAGTCAAGGGTAGCCTAGGGTTAGGTTTAGGCATAGGTTTAGGGTTAGGGTACGGCTTAGGGTACGGATTCGGGGAGGGGTGCGGGTACGGCGTAGGGTATGGGTTAGGGTTAGGGTTAGGGTTAGTGATAGGGTTAGGGCTCGGTTTAGGGTACGGGTTAGGATTAGGGTACGTGTTAGGGTTAGGGTAGGGGTTAGGGTTAGGGTACGCGATAGGGTTAGGGTAGTTATTAAACCTATCCCACTCTCTAGATACCCCTTAGCACGTAAAGGAATATTATTTGGGGGTCCAGCCATGGAGAATAGTTTAGACACTAGGATAAGATAAGGAACACACCCATTATAATGAAATCACATTAGGATTCTCTTTTTAAGCTGTTCCTTAAAACACTAGTGCTTAGGAAATCTATTGGAGGCAGAAGCATTCAAGGGTAGCCTAGGGTTAGGGTTAGGCTTAGGGTTACGGTTAGGGTACGGCTTAGGGTACGGGTTCGGCGAGGGGTGCGGGTATGGCATAGAGTATGGGTTAGGGTTAGGGTTAGTGTTAGTGATAGGGTTAGGTCTCGGTTTAGGGTACGGGTTAGGATTAGGGTACGTGTTAGGGTTAGGGTAGGGGTTAGGGTTAGGGTACGCGTTAGGGTTAGGGTAGTTATTAAGCCTATCCCACTCTGTAGACACCCCTTAGCACGTAAAGGTATATTATTTGGGGCTCCAGCCATAGAGAAGAGTTTAGACACTGGGATAAGATAAGGAACACACCCATTATAAAGAAATCACATTAGGATTCTCTTTTTAAGCTGTTCCTTAAAACACTAGTGCTTAGGAAATCTATTGGAGGCAGAAGCAGTCAAGGGTAGCCTAGGGTTAGGGTTAGGCTTAGGGTTAGGCTTAGGGTACGGCTTAGGGTACGGATTCGGGGAGGGGTGCGGGTACGGCGTAGGGTATGGGTTAGGGTTAGTGATAGGGTTAGGGCTCGGTTTAGGGTACGGGTTAGGATTAGGGTACGTGTTAGGGTTAGGGTAGGGGTTAGGATTAGGGTACGCGTTAGGGTTAGGGTAGTTATTAAACCTATCCCACTCTCTAGATACCCCTTAGCACGTAAAGGAATATTATTTGGGGGTCCAGCCATGGAGAAGAGTTTAGACACTGGGATAAGGTAAGGAACACACCCATTATAAAGAAATCACATTAGGATTCTCTTTTTAAGCTGTTCCTTAAAACACTAGTGCTTAGGAAATCTACTGGATGCAGAAGCAGTCAAGGGTAGCCTAGGGTTAGGGTTAGGCTTAGGGTTAGTGTTAGGGTACGACTTAGGGTACGGATTCGGGGAGGGGTGCGGGTACGGCGTAGGGTATGGGTTAGGGTTAGGGTTAGGGTTAGTGATAGGGTTAGGGCTCGGTTTAGGGTACGGGTTAGGAATAGGGTACGTGTTAGGGTTAGGGTAGGGGTTAGGGTTAGGGTACGTGTTATGGTTAGGGTAGTTATTAAACCTATCCCACTCTCTAGACACTCCTTAGCACGTAAAGGTATATTATTTGGGGCTCCAGCTATGGAGAAGAGTCTAGACACTGGGATAAGATAAGGAACACACCCATTATAAAGAAATCACATTAGGATTCTCTTTTTAAGCTGTTCCTTAAAACACTAGTGCTTAGGAAATCTATTGGAGGCAGAAGCAGTCAAGGGTAGCCTAGGGTTAGGTTTAGGCATAGGGTTAGGGTTAGGGTACGGCTTAGGGTACGGGTACGGGGAGGGGTGCGGGTACGGCGTAGGGTATCGGTTAGGGTTAGGGTTAGGGTTAGTGTTAGGGTTAGGGCTCGGTTTAGGGTACGGGTTAGGATTAGGGTACGTGTTAGGGTTAGGGTAGGGGTTAGGGTTAGGGTACGCGTTAGGGTTAGGGTAGTTATTAAACCTATCCCACTCTCTAGATACCCCTTAGCACGTAAAGGAATATTATTTGGGGGTCCAGCCATGGAGAAGAGTTTAGACACTGGGATAAGATAAGGAACACACCCATTATAAAGAAATCACATTAGGATTCTCTTTTTAAGCTGTTCCTTAAAACACTAGTGCTTAGGAAATCTATTGGAGGCAGAAGCAGTCAAGGGTAGCCTAGGGTTAGGGTTAGGATTAGGGTTAGGCTTAGGGTACGGCTTAGGGTACGGGTTCGGGGAGGGGTGCGGGTACGGCGTAGGGTATGGGTTAGGGTTAGGGTTAGGGTTAGTGATAGGGTTAGGGCTCGGTTTAGGGTACGGGTTAGGATTAGGGTACGTGTTAGGGTTAGGGTAGGGGTTAGGGTTAGGGTACACGATAGGGTTAGGGTAGTTATTAAACCTATCCCACTCTCTAGATACCCCTTAGCACGTAAAGTAATATTATATGGGGTCCAGCCATGGAGAAGAGTTTAGACACTGGGATAAGATAAGGAACACACCCATTATAAAGAAATCACATTAGGATTCTCTTTTTAAGCTGTTCCTTAAAACACTAGTGCTTAGGAAATCTATTGGAGGCAGAAGCAGTCAAGGGTAGCCTAGGGTTAGGGTTAGGCTTAGGGTTAGGATTAGGGTACGCCTTAGGGTACGGGTTCGGGGAGGGGTTCGGGTACGGCATAGGGTATGGGTTAGGGTTAGGGTTAGGGTTAGTGTTAGGGTTAGGGCTCGGTTTAGGGTACGGGTTAGGATTAGGGTACGTGTTAGGGTTAGGGTAGGGGTTAGGGTTAGGGTACGCGTTAGGGTTAGGGTAGTTATTAAACCTATCCCACTCTCTAGATACCCCTTAGCACGTAAAGGAATATTATTTGGGGGTCCAGCCATGGAGAATAGTTTAGACACTAGGATAAGATAAGGAACACACCCATTATAATGAAATCACATTAGGATTCTCTTTTTAAGCTGTTCCTTAAAACACTAGTGCTTAGGAAATCTATTGGAGGCAGAAGCAGTCAAGGGTAGCCTAGGGTTAGGGTTAGGCTTAGGGTTAGGGTTACGGTACGGCTTAGGGTACGGGTTCGGGGAGGGGTGCGGGTACGGCATAGAGTATGGGTTAGGGTTAGGGTTAGTGTTAGTGATAGGGTTAGGTCTCGGTTTAGGGTACGGGTTAGGATTAGGGTACGTGTTAGGGTTAGGGTAGGGGTTAGGGTTAGGGTACGCGTTAGGGTTAGGGTAGTTATTAAGCCTATCCCACTCTCTAGATACCCCTTAGCACGTAAAGGAATATTATTTGGGGGTCCAGCCATGGAGAAGAGTTTAGACACTGGTATAAGATAAGGAACACACCCATTATAAAGAAATCACATTAGGATTCTCTTTTTAAGCTATTCCTTAAAACACTAGTGCTTAGGAAATCTATTGGAGGCAGAAGCAGTCAAGGGTAGCCTAGTGTTAGGTTTAGGCTTAGGGTTAGGTTTTGGGTACGGCTTAGGGTACGGGTTCGGGGAGGGGTGCCGGTACGGCGTATGGTATGGGTTAGGGTTAGGGTTAGGGTTAGTGTTAGGGTTAGGGCTCGGTTTAGGGTACGGGTTAGGAATAGGGTACGTGTTAGGGTTAGGGTAGGGGTTAGGGTTAGGGTACGCGTTAGGGTTAGGGTAGTTATTAAACCTATCCCACTCTCTAGATACCCCTTAGCACGTAAAGGAATATTATTTGGGGGTCCAGCCATGGAGAAGAGTTTAGACACTGGGATAAGATAAGGAACACACCCATTATAAAGAAATCACATTAGGATTCTCTTTTTAAGCTGTTCCTTAAAACACTAGTGCTTAGGAAATCTATTGGAGGCAGAAGCAGTCAAGGGTAGCCTAGGGTTAGGTTTAGGCATAGGTTTAGGGTTAGGGTACGGCTTAGGGTACGGATTCGGGGAGGGGTGCGGGTACGGCGTAGGGTATGGGTTAGGGTTAGGGTTAGGGTTAGTGATAGGGTTAGGGCTCGGTTTAGGGTACGGGTTAGGATTAGGGTACGTGTTAGGGTTAGGGTAGGGGTTAGGGTTAGGGTACGCGATAGGGTTAGGGTAGTTATTAAACCTATCCCACTCTCTAGATACCCCTTAGCACGTAAAGGAATATTATTTGGGGGTCCAGCCATGGAGAATAGTTTAGACACTAGGATAAGATAAGGAACACACCCATTATAATGAAATCACATTAGGATTCTCTTTTTAAGCTGTTCCTTAAAACACTAGTGCTTAGGAAATCTATTGGAGGCAGAAGCATTCAAGGGTAGCCTAGGGTTAGGGTTAGGCTTAGGGTTACGGTTAGGGTACGGCTTAGGGTACGGGTTCGGCGAGGGGTGCGGGTATGGCATAGAGTATGGGTTAGGGTTAGGGTTAGTGTTAGTGATAGGGTTAGGTCTCGGTTTAGGGTACGGGTTAGGATTAGGGTACGTGTTAGGGTTAGGGTAGGGGTTAGGGTTAGGGTACGCGTTAGGGTTAGGGTAGTTATTAAGCCTATCCCACTCTGTAGACACCCCTTAGCACGTAAAGGTATATTATTTGGGGCTCCAGCCATAGAGAAGAGTTTAGACACTGGGATAAGATAAGGAACACACCCATTATAAAGAAATCACATTAGGATTCTCTTTTTAAGCTGTTCCTTAAAACACTAGTGCTTAGGAAATCTATTGGAGGCAGAAGCAGTCAAGGGTAGCCTAGGGTTAGGGTTAGGCTTAGGGTTAGGCTTAGGGTACGGCTTAGGGTACGGATTCGGGGAGGGGTGCGGGTACGGCGTAGGGTATGGGTTAGGGTTAGTGATAGGGTTAGGGCTCGGTTTAGGGTACGGGTTAGGATTAGGGTACGTGTTAGGGTTAGGGTAGGGGTTAGGATTAGGGTACGCGTTAGGGTTAGGGTAGTTATTAAACCTATCCCACTCTCTAGATACCCCTTAGCACGTAAAGGAATATTATTTGGGGGTCCAGCCATGGAGAAGAGTTTAGACACTGGGATAAGGTAAGGAACACACCCATTATAAAGAAATCACATTAGGATTCTCTTTTTAAGCTGTTCCTTAAAACACTAGTGCTTAGGAAATCTACTGGATGCAGAAGCAGTCAAGGGTAGCCTAGGGTTAGGGTTAGGCTTAGGGTTAGGGTTAGGGTACGGCTTAGGGTTTTCGGTGAGGGGGTGCGGGTACGGCGTAGGGTATGGGTTAGGGTTAGGGTTAGGGTTAGTGTTAGGGTTAGGGCCCGGTTTAGGGTACGGGTTAGGAATAGGGTACGTGTTAGGGTTAGGGTAGGGGTTAGGGTTAGGGTACGTGTTAGGGTTAGGGTAGTTATTAAACCTATCCCACTGTCTAGACACTCCTTAGCACGTAAAGGTATATTATTTGGGGCTCCAGCCATGGAGAAGAGTTTAGACACTGGGATAAGATAAGGAACACACCCATTATAAAGAAATCACATTAGGATTCTCTTTTTAAGCTGTTCCTTAAAATACTAGTGCTTAGGAAATCTATTGGAGGCAGAAGCAGTCAAGGGTAGCCTAGGGTTAGGGTTAGGCTTAGGGTTAGGCTTAGGGTACGGCTTAGGGTACGGGTTCGGGGAGGGGTGCGGGTACGGCGTAGGGTATGGGTTAGGGTTAGGGTTAGGGTTAGTGTTAGGGTTAGGGCTCGGTTTAGGGTACGGGTTAGGATTAGGGTACGTGTTAGGGTTAGGGTAGGGGTTAGGGTTAGGGTACGCGTTAGGGTTAGGGTAGTTATTAAACCTATCCCACTCTCTAGATACCCCTTAGCACGTAAAGGAATATTATTTGGGGGTCCAGCCATGGAGAAGAGTTTAGACACTAGGATAAGATACGCAACACACCCATTATAAAGAAATCACATTAGGATTCTCTTTTTAAGCTGTTCCTTAAAACACTAGTGCTTAGGAAATCTATTGGAGGCAGAAGCATTCAAGGGTAGCCTAGGGTTAGGGTTAGGCTTAGGGTTAGTGTTAGGGTACGGCTTAGGGTACGGATTCGGGGAGGGGTGCGGGTACGGCGTAGGGTATGGGTTAGGGTTAGGGTTAGGGTTAGTGATAGGGTTAGGGCTCGGTTTAGGGTACGGGTTAGAATTAGGGTACGTGTTAGGGTTAGGGTAGGGTTTAGGGTTAGGGTACGCATTAGGGTTAGGGTAGTTATTAAACCTATCCCACTCTCTAGATACCCCTTAGCAAGTAAAGGAATATTATTTGGGGGTCCAGCCATGGAGAAGAGTTTAGACACTAGGATAAGATAAGGAACACACCCATTATAAAGAAATCACATTAGGATTCTCTTCTTATGCTGTTCCTTAAAACACTAGTGCTTAGGAAATCTATTGGAGGCAGAAGCAGTCAAGGGTAGCCTAGTGTTAGGGTTAGGCTTAGGGTACGGCTTAGGGTGCGGGGTTCGGGGAGGGGGTGCGGGTACGGCGTAGGGTATGGATTAGGGTTAGGGTTCAGGGTTAGTGATAGGGTTAGGGCTCGGTTTAGGGTACGGGTTAGGATTAGGGTACGTGTTAGGGTTAGGGTAGGGTTTAGGATTAGGGTACGCGTTAGGGTTAGGGTAGTTATTAAACCTATCCCACTCTCTAGATACCCCTTAGCACGTAAAGGAATATTATTTGGGGGTCCAGCCATGGAGAAGAGTTTAGACACTGGGATAAGGTAAGGAACACACCCATTATAAAGAAATCACATTAGGATTCTCTTTTTAAGCTGTTCCTTAAAACACTAGTGCTTAGGAAATCTACTGGATGCAGAAGCAGTCAAGGGTAGCCTAGGGTTAGGGTTAGGCTTAGGGTTAGGGTTAGGGTACGGCTTAGGGTACGGGTTCGGTGAGGGGTGCGGGTACGGCGTAGGGTATGGGTTAGGGTTAGGGTTAGGGTTAGTGTTAGGGTTAGGGCTCGGTTTAGGGTACGGGTTAGGAATAGGGTACGTGTTAGGGTTAGGGTAGGGGTTAGGGTTAGGGTACGTGTTAGGGTTAGGGTAGTTATTAAACCTATCCCACTGTCTAGACACTCCTTAGCACGTAAAGGTATATTATTTGGGGCTCCAGCCATGGAGAAGAGTTTAGACACTGGGATAAGATAAGGAACACACCCATTATAAAGAAATCACATTAGGATTCTCTTTTTAAGCTGTTCCTTAAAACACTAGTGCTTAGGAAATCTATTGGAGGCAGAAGCAGTCAAGGGTAGCCTAGGGTTAGGGTTAGGCTTAGGGTTAGGCTTAGGGTACGGCTTAGGGTACGGGTTCGGGGAGGGGTGCGGGTACGGCGTAGGGTATGGGTTAGCGTTAGGGTTAGGGTTAGTGTTAGGGTTAGGGCTCGGTTTAGGGTACGGGTTAGGATTAGGGTACGTGTTAGGGTTAGGGTAGGGGTTAGGGTTAGGGTACGCGTTAGGGTTAGGGTAGTTATTAAACCTATCCCACTCTCTAGATACCCCTTAGCACGTAAAGGAATATTATTTGGGGGTCCAGCCATGGAGAAGAGTTTAGACACTAGGATAAGATACGGAACACACCCATTATAAAGAAATCACATTAGGATTCTCTTTTTAAGCTGTTCCTTAAAACACTAGTGCTTAGGAAATCTATTGGAGGCAGAAGCATTCAAGGGTAGCCTAGGGTTAGGGTTAGGCTTAGGGTTAGTGTTAGGGTACGACTTAGGGTACGGATTCGGGGAGGGGTGCGGGTACGGCGTAGGGTATGGGTTAGGGTTAGGGTTAGGGTTAGTGATAGGGTTAGGGCTCGGTTTAGGGTACGGGTTAGGATTAGGGTACGTGTTAGGGTTAGGGTAGGGGTTAGGATTAGGGTACGCGTTAGGGTTAGGGTAGTTATTAAACCTATCCCACTCTCTAGATACCCCTTAGCACGTAAAGGAATATTATTTGGGGTTCCAGCCATGGAGAAGAGTTTAGACACTGGGATAAGGTAAGGAACACACCCATTATAAAGAAATCACATTAGGATTCTCTTTTTAAGCTGTTCCTTAAAACACTAGTGCTTAGGAAATCTACTGGATGCAGAAGCAGTCAAGGGTAGCCTAGGGTTAGGGTTAGGCTTAGGGTTAGGCTTAGGGTACGGCTTAGGGTACGGGTTCGGGGAGGGGTGCGGATACGGCATAGGGTATGGGTTAGGGTTAGGGTTAGGGTTAGTGTTAGGGTTAGGGCTCGGTTTAGGGTACGGGTTAGGAATAGGGTACGTGTTAGGGTTAGGGTAGGGGTTAGGGTTAGGGTACGTGTTAGGGTTAGGGTAGTTATTAAACCTATCCCACTCTCTAGACACTCCTTAGCACGTAAAGGTATATTATTTGGGGCTCCACCTATGGAGAAGAGTCTAGACACTGGGATAAGATAAGGAACACACCCATTATAAAGAAATCACATTAGGATTCTCTTTTTAAGCTGTTCCTTAAAACACTAGTGCTTAGGAAATCTATTGGAGGCAGAAGCAGTCAAGGGTAGCCTAGGGTTAGGTTTAGGCATAGGGTTAGGTTTAGGGTACGGCTTAGGGTACGGGTACGGGGAGGGGTGCGGGTACGGCGTAGGGTATCGGTTAGGGTTAGGGTTAGGGTTAGTGTTAGGGTTAGGGCTCGGTTTAGGGTACGGGTTAGGATTAGGGTACGTGTTAGGGTTAGGGTAGGGGTTAGGGTTAGGGTACGCGTTAGGGTTAGGGTAGTTATTAAACCTATCCCACTCTCTAGATACCCCTTAGCACGTAAAGGAATATTATTTGGGGGTCCAGCCATGGAGAAGAGTTTAGACACTGGGATAAGATAAGGAACACACCCATTATAAAGAAATCACATTAGGATTCTCTTTTTAAGCTGTTCCTTAAAACACTAGTGCTTAGGAAATCTATTGGAGGCAGAAGCAGTCAAGGGTAGCCTAGGGTTAGGGTTAGGATTAGGGTTAGGCTTAGGGTACGGCTTAGGGTACGGATTCGGGGAGGGGTGCGGGTACGGCGTAGGGTATGGGTTAGGGTTAGGGTTAGGGTTAGTGATAGGGTTAGGGCTCGGTTTAGGGTACGGGTTAGGATTAGGGTACGTGTTAGGGTTAGGGTAGGGGTTAGGGTTAGGGTACACGATAGGGTTAGGGTAGTTATTAAACCTATCCCACTCTCTAGATACCCCTTAGCACGTAAAGTAATATTATATGGGGGTCCAGCCATGGAGAAGAGTTTAGACACTGGGATAAGATAAGGAACACACCCATTATAAAGAAATCACATTAGGATTCTCTTTTTAAGCTGTTCCTTAAAACACTAGTGCTTAGGAAATCTATTGGAGGCAGAAGCAGTCAAGGGTAGCCTAGGGTTAGGGTTAGGCTTAGGGTTAGGATTAGGGTACGCCTTAGGGTACGGGTTCGGGGAGGGGTTCGGGTACGGCATAGGGTATGGGTTAGGGTTAGGGTTAGGGTTAGTGTTAGGGTTAGGGCTCGGTTTAGGGTACGGGTTAGGATTAGGGTACGTGTTAGGGTTAGGGTAGGGGTTAGGGTTAGGGTACGCGTTAGGGTTAGGGTAGTTATTAAACCTATCCCACTCTCTAGATACCCCTTAGCACGTAAAGGAATATTATTTGGGGGTCCAGCCATGGAGAATAGTTTAGACACTAGGATAAGATAAGGAACACACCCATTATAATGAAATCACATTAGGATTCTCTTTTTAAGCTGTTCCTTAAAACACTAGTGCTTAGGAAATCTATTGGAGGCAGAAGCAGTCAAGGGTAGCCTAGGGTTAGGGTTAGGCTTAGGGTTAGGGTTACGGTACGGCTTAGGGTACGGGTTCGGGGAGGGGTGCGGGTACGGCATAGAGTATGGGTTAGGGTTAGGGTTAGTGTTAGTGATAGGGTTAGGTCTCGGTTTAGGGTATGGGTTAGGATTAGGGTACGTGTTAGGGTTAGGGTAGGGGTTAGGGTTAGGGTACGCGTTAGGGTTAGGGTAGTTATTAAGCCTATCCCACTCTCTAGATACCCCTTAGCACGTAAAGGAATATTATTTGGGGGTCCAGCCATGGAGAAGAGTTTAGACACTGGTATAAGATAAGGAACACACCCATTATAAAGAAATCACATTAGGATTCTCTTTTTAAGCTATTCCTTAAAACACTAGTGCTTAGGAAATCTATTGGAGGCAGAAGCAGTCAAGGGTAGCCTAGTGTTAGGTTTAGGCTTAGGGTTAGGTTTTGGGTACGGCTTAGGGTACGGGTTCGGGGAGGGGTGCCGGTACGGCGTATGGTATGGGTTAGGGTTAGGGTTAGGGTTAGTGTTAGGGTTAGGGCTCGGTTTAGGGTACGGGTTAGGAATAGGGTACGTGTTAGGGTTAGGGTAGGGGTTAGGGTTAGGGTACGCGTTAGGGTTAGGGTAGTTATTAAACCTATCCCACTCTCTAGATACCCCTTAGCACGTAAAGGAATATTATTTGGGGGTCCAGCCATGGAGAAGAGTTTAGACACTGGGATAAGATAAGGAACACACCCATTATAAAGAAATCACATTAGGATTCTCTTTTTAAGCTGTTCCTTAAAACACTAGTGCTTAGGAAATCTATTGGAGGCAGAAGCAGTCAAGGGTAGCCTAGGGTTAGGTTTAGGCATAGGTTTAGGGTTAGGGTACGGCTTAGGGTACGGATTCGGGGAGGGGTGCGGGTACGGCGTAGGGTATGGGTTAGGGTTAGGGTTAGGGTTAGTGATAGGGTTAGGGCTCGGTTTAGGGTACGGGTTAGGATTAGGGTACGTGTTAGGGTTAGGGTAGGGGTTAGGGTTAGGGTACGCGATAGGGTTAGGGTAGTTATTAAACCTATCCCACTCTCTAGATACCCCTTAGCACGTAAAGGAATATTATTTGGGGGTCCAGCCATGGAGAAGAGTTTAGACACTGGGATAAGATAAGGAACACACCCATTATAAAGAAATCACATTAGGATTCTATTTTTAAGCTGTTCCTTAAAACACTAGTGCTTAGGAAATCTATTGGAGGCAGAAGCAGTCAAGGGTAGCCTAGGGTTAGGGTTAGGCTTAGGGTTAGGCTTAGGGTACGGCTTAGGGTACGGATTCGGGGAGGGGTGCGGGTACGGCGTAGGGTATGGGTTAGGGTTAGGGTTAGGGTTAGTGATAGGGTTAGGGCTCGGGTTAGGGTACGGGTTAGGATTAGGGTACGTGTTAGGGTTAGGGTAGGGGTTAGGGTTAGGGTACGCGATAGGGTTAGGGTAGTTATTAAACTTATCCCACTCTCTAGATACCCCTTAGCACGTAAAGTAATATTATATGGGGGTCCAGCCATGGAGAAGAGTTTAGACACTCGGATAAGATAAGGAACACACCCATTATAAAGAAATCACATTAGGATTCTCTTTTTAAGCTGTTTCTTAAAACACTAGTGCTTAGGAAATCTATTGGAGGCAGAAGCAGTCAAGGGTAGCCTAGGGTTAGGGTTAGGCTTAGGGTTAGGCTTAGGGTACGGCTTAGGGTACGGGTTCGGGGAGGGGTGCGGGTACGGCGTAGGGTATGGGTTAGGGTTAGGGTTAGGGTTAGTGTTAGGGTTAGGGCTCGGTTTAGGGTACGGGTTAGGATTAGGGTACGTGTTAGGGTTAGGGTAGGGGTTAGGGTTAGGGTACGCGTTAGGGTTAGGGTAGTTATTAAACCTATCCCACTCTCTAGATACCCCTTAGCACGTAAAGGAATATTATTTGGGGGTCCAGCCATGGAGAAGAGTTTAGACACTAGGATAAGATAAGGAACACACCCATTATAAAGAAATCACATTAGGATTCTCTTTTTATGCTGTTCCTTAAAACACTAGTGCTTAGGAAATCTATTGGAGGCAGAAGCAGTCAAGGGTAGCCTAGGGTTAGGGTTAGGCTTAGGGTTAGGCTTAGGGTACGGCTTAGGATACGGGTTCGGGGAGGGGTGCGGGTACGGCGTAGGGTATGGGTTAGGGTTAGGGTTAGGGTTAGTGTTAGGGTTAGGGCTCGGTTTAGGGTACGGGTTAGGATTAGGGTACGTGTTAGGGTTAGGGTAGGGGTTAGGGTTAGGGTACGTGTTAGGGTTAGGGTAGTTATTAAACCTATCCCACTCTCTAGACACTCCTTAGCACGTAAAGGAATATTATTTGGGGGTCCAGCCATGGAGAAGAGTTTAGACACTGGGATAAGGAACACACCCATTACAAAGAAATCACATTAGGATTCTCTTTTTAAGCTGTTCCTTAAAACACTAGTGCTTAGGAAATCTATTGGAGGCAGAAGCAGTCAAGGGTAGCCTAGGGTTAGGGTTAGGCTTAGGGTTAGGGTTAGGGTACGGCTTAGGGTACGGATTTGGGGAGTGGTGCGGGTACGGCGTAGGGTATGGGTTAGGGTTAGGGTTAGGGTTAGTGATAGGGTTAGGGCTCGGTTTAAGGTACGGGTTAGGAATAGGGTACGTGTTAGGGTTAGGGTAGGGGTTAGGGTTAGGATACGCGTTAGGGTTAGGGTAGTTATTAAACCTATCCCACTCTCTAGATACCCCTTAGCACGTAAAGGAATATTATTTGGGGGTCCAGCCATGGAGAAGAGTTTAGACACTGGGATAAGATAAGGAACACACCCATTATAAAGAAATCACATTAGGATTCTCTTTTTAAGCTGTTCCTTAAAACACTAGTGCTTAGGAAATCTATTGGAGGCAGAAGCAGTCAAGGGTAGCCTAGGGTTAGGGTTAGGCTTAGGGTTAGGCTTAGGGTACGGCTTAGGGTACGGATTCGGGGAGGGGTGCGGGTACGGCGTAGGGTATGGGTTAGGGTTAGGGTTAGGGTTAGTGATAGGGTTAGGGCTCGGGTTAGGGTACGGGTTAGGATTAGGGTACGTGTTAGGGTTAGGGTAGGGGTTAGGGTTAGGGTACGCGATAGGGTTAGGGTAGTTATTAAACCTATCCCACTCTCTAGATACCCCTTAGCACGTAAAGTAATATTATATGGGGGTCCAGCCATGGAGAAGAGTTTAGACACTGGGATAAGATAAGGAACACACCCATTATAAAGAAATCACATTAGGATTCTCTTTTTAAGCTGTTCCTTAAAACACTAGTGCTTAGGAAATCTATTGGAGGCAGAAGCAGTCAAGGGTAGCCTAGGGTTAGGGTTAGGCTTAGGGTTAGGCTTAGGGTACGGCTTAGGGTACGGGTTCGGGGAGGGGTGCGGGTACGGCGTAGGGTATGGGTTAGGGTTAGGGTTAGGGTTAGTGTTAGGGTTAGGGCTCGGTTTAGGTTACGGGTTAGGAATAGGGTACGTGTTAGGGTTACGGTAGGGTTTAGGCTTAGGGTACGCGTTAGGGTTAGGGTAGTTATTAAACCTATCCCACTCTCTAGATACCCCTTAGCACGTAAAGGAATATTATTTGGGGGTCCAGCCATGGAGAAGAGTTTAGACACTGGGATAAGGAACACACCCATTATAAAGAAATCACATTAGGATTCTCTTTTTAAGCTGTTCCTTCAAACACTAGTGCTTAGGAAATCTATTGGAGGCAGAAGCAGTCAAGGGTAGCCTAGGGTTAGGGTTAGGCTTAGGGTTAGGGTTAGGGTACGGCTTAGGGTACGGATTTGGGGAGTGGTGAGGGTACGGCGTAGGGTATGGGTTAGGGTTAGGGTTAGGGTTAGTGATAGGGTTAGGGCTCGGTTTAAGGTACGGGTTAGGAATAGGGTACGTGTTAGGGTTAGGGTAGGGGTTAGGGTTAGGGTACGCGATAGGGTTAGGGTAGTTATTAAACCTATCCCACTCTCTAGATACCCCTTAGCACGTAAAGTAATATTATATGGGGGTCCAGCCATGGAGAAGAGTTTAGACACTGGGATAAGATAAGGAACACACCCATTATAAAGAAATCACATTAGGATTCTCTTTTTAAGCTGTTTCTTAAAACACTAGTGCTTAGGAAATCTATTGGAGGCAGAAGCAGTCAAGGGTAGCCTAGGGTTAGGGTTAGGCTTAGGGTTAGGCTTAGGGTACGGCTTAGGGTACGGGTTCGGGGAGGGGTGCGGGTACGGCGTAGGGTATGGGTTAGGGTTAGGGTTAGGGTTAGTGTTAGGGTTAGGGCTCGGTTTAGGTTACGGGTTAGGAATAGGGTACGTGTTAGGGTTACGGTAGGGTTTAGGGTTAGGGTACGAGTTAGGGTTAGGGTAGTTATTAAACCTATCCCACTCTCTAGATACCCCTTAGCACGTAAAGGAATATTATTTGGGGGTCCAGCCATGGAGAAGAGTTTAGACACTGGGATAAGGAACACACCCATTACAAAGAAATCACATTAGGATTCTCTTTTTAAGCTGTTCCTTAAAACACTAGTGCTTAGGAAATCTATTGGAGGCAGAAGCAGTCAAGGGTAGCCTAGGGTTAGGGTTAGGCTTAGGGTTAGGGTTAGGGTACGGCTTAGGGTACGGATTTGGGGAGTGGTGAGGGTACGGCGTAGGGTATGGGTTAGGGTTAGGGTTAGTGATAGGGTTAGGGCTCGGTTTAAGGTACGGGTTAGGAATAGGGTACGTGTTAGGGTTAGGGTAGGGGTTAGGGTTAGGATACGCGTTAGGGTTAGGGTAGTTATTAAACCTATCCCACTCTCTAGATACCCCTTAGCACGTAAAGGAATATTATTTGGGGGTCCAGCCATGGAGAAGAGTTTAGACACTGGGATAAGATAAGGAACACACCCATTATAAAGAAATCACATTAGGATTCTCTTTTTAAGCTGTTCCTTCAAACACTAGTGCTTAGGAAATCTATGGGAGGCAGAAGCAGTCAAGGGTAGCCTAGGGTTAGGGTTAGGCTTAGGGTTAGGCTTAGGGTACGGCTTAGGGTACAGATTCGGGGAGGGGTGCGGGTACGGCGTAGGGTATGGGTTAGGGTTAGGGTTAGGGTTAGTGTTAGGGTTAGGGCTCGGTTTAGGGTACGGGTTAGGATTAGGGTACGTGATAGGGTT
Organism: Balaenoptera ricei; assembly: GCF_028023285.1. Classification (NCBI taxonomy): domain Eukaryota; kingdom Metazoa; phylum Chordata; class Mammalia; order Artiodactyla; family Balaenopteridae; genus Balaenoptera; species Balaenoptera ricei. The sequence goes on from NW_026777632.1 coordinate 19,017, forward strand.
GGGGTAGGGGTTAGGGTTAGGGTACGCGTTAGGGTTAGTGTAGTTATTAAACCTATCCCACTCTCTAGATACCCCTTAGCACGTAAAGGAATATTATTTGGGGGTCCAGCCATGGAGAAGAGTTTAGACACTAGGATAATATAAGGAACACACCCATTATAAAGAAATCACATTAGGATTCTCTTTTTATGCTGTTCCTTAAAACACTAGTGCTTAGGAAATCTATTGGAGGCAGAAGCAGTCAAGGGTAGCCTAGGGTTAGGGTTAGGCTTAGGGTTAGGCTTAGGGTACGGCTTAGGATACGGGTTCGGGGAGGGGTGCGGGTACGGCGTAGGGTATGGGTTAGGGTTAGGGTTAGGGTTAGTGTTAGGGTTAGGGCTCGGTTTAGGGTACGGGTTAGGATTAGGATACGTGTTAGGGTTAGGGTAGGGGTTAGGGTTAGGGTACGTGTTAGGGTTAGGGTAGTTATTAAACCTATCCCACTCTCTAGACACTCCTTAGCACGTAAAGGAATATTATTTGGGGGTCCAGCCATGGAGAAGAGTTTAGACACTGGGATAAGGAACACACCCATTACAAAGAAATCACATTAGGATTCTCTTTTTAAGCTGTTCCTTAAAACACTAGTGCTTAGGAAATCTATTGGAGGCAGAAGCAGTCAAGGGTAGCCTAGTGTTAGGGTTAGGCTTAGGGTTAGGGTTAGGGTACGGCTTAGGGTACGGATTTGGGGAGTGGTGCGGGTACGGCGTAGGGTATGGGTTAGGGTTAGGGTTAGGGTTAGTGATAGGGTTAGGGCTCGGTTTAAGGTACGGGTTAGGAATAGGGTACGTGTTAGGGTTAGGGTAGGGGTTAGGGTTAGGATACGCGTTAGGGTTAGGGTAGTTATTAAACCTATCCCACTCTCTAGATACCCCTTAGCACGTAAAGGAATATTATTTGGGGGTCCAGCCATGGAGAAGAGTTTAGACACTGGGATAAGATAAGGAACACACCCATTATAAAGAAATCACATTAGGATTCTCTTTTTAAGCTGTTTCTTAAAACACTAGTGCTTAGGAAATCTATTGGAGGCAGAAGCAGTCAAGGGTAGCCTAGGGTTAGGGTTAGGCTTAGGGTTAGGCTTAGGGTATGGCTTAGGGTACGGGTTCAGGGAGGGGTGCGGGTACGGCGTAGGGTATGGGTTAGGGTTAGGGTTAGGGTTAGTGTTAGGGTTAGGGCTCGGTTTAGGGTACGGGTTAGGATTAGGGTACGTGTTAGGGTTAGGGTAGGGGTTAGGGTTAGGGTACGCGTTAGGGTTAGGGTAGTTATTAAACCTATCCCACTCTCTAGATACCCCTTAGCACGTAAAGGAATATTATTTGGGGGTCCAGCCATGGAGAAGAGTTTAGACACTGGGATAAGGAACACACCCATTACAAAGAAATCACATTAGGATTCTCTTTTTAAGCTGTTCCTTAAAACACTAGTGCTTAGGAAATCTATTGGAGGCAGAAGCAGTCAAGGGTAGCCTAGTGTTAGGGTTAGGCTTAGGGTTAGGGTTAGGGTACGGCTTAGGGTACGGATTTGGGGAGTGGTGCGGGTACGGCGTAGGGTATGGGTTAGGGTTAGGGTTAGGGTTAGTGATAGGGTTAGGGCTCGGTTTAAGGAACGGGTTAGGAATAGGGTACGTGTTAGGGTTAGGGTAGGGGTTAGGGTTAGGATACGCGTTAGGGTTAGGGTAGTTATTAAACCTATCCCACTCTCTAGATACCCCTTAGCACGTAAAGGAATATTATTTGGGGGTCCAGCCATGGAGAAGAGTTTAGACACTGGGATAAGATAAGGAACACACCCATTATAAAGAAATCACATTAGGATTCTCTTTTTAAGCTGTTTCTTAAAACACTAGTGCTTAGGAAATCTATTGGAGGCAGAAGCAGTCAAGGGTAGCCTAGGGTTAGGGTTAGGCTTAGGGTTAGGCTTAGGGTATGGCTTAGGGTACGGGTTCGGGGAGGGGTGCGGGTACGGCGTAGGGTATGGGTTAGGGTTAGGGTTAGGGTTAGTGTTAGGGTTAGGGCTCGGTTTAGGGTACGGGTTAGGATTAGGGTACGTGTTAGGGTTAGGGTAGGGGTTAGGGTTAGGGTACGCGTTAGGGTTAGGGTAGTTATTAAACCTATCCCACTCTCTAGATACCCCTTAGCACGTAAAGGAATATTATTTGGGGGTCCAGCCATGGAGAAGAGTTTAGACACTAGGATAAGATAAGGAACACACCCATTATAAAGAAATCACATTAGGATTCTCTTTTTATGCTGTTCCTTAAAACACTAGTGCTTAGGAAATCTATTGGAGGCAGAAGCAGTCAAGGGTAGCCTAGGGTTAGGGTTAGGCTTAGGGTTAGGCTTAGGGTACGGCTTAGGATACGGGTTCGGGGAGGGGTGCGGGTACGGCGTAGGGTATGGGTTAGGGTTAGGGTTAGGGTTAGTGTTAGGGTTAGGGCTCGGTTTAAGGTACGGGTTAGGAATAGGGTACGTGTTAGGGTTAGGGTAGGGGTTAGGGTTAGGATACGCGTTAGGGTTAGGGTAGTTATTAAACCTATCCCACTCTCTAGATACCCCTTACCACGTAAAGGAATATTATTTGGGGGTCCAGCCATGGAGAAGAGTTTAGACACTGGGATAAGGAACACACCCATTACAAAGAAATCACATTAGGATTCTCTTTTTAAGCTGTTCCTTAAAACACTAGTGCTTAGGAAATCTATTGGAGGCAGAAGCAGTCAAGGGTAGCCTAGGGTTAGGGTTAGGCTTAGGGTTAGGGTTAGGGTACGGCTTAGGGTACGGATTTGGGGAGTGGTGCGGGTACGGCGTAGGGTATGGGTTAGGGTTAGGGTTAGGGTTAGTGATAGGGTTAGGGCTCGGTTTAAGGTACGGGTTAGGAATAGGGTACGTGTTAGGGTTAGGGTAGGGGTTAGGGTTAGGATACGCGTTAGGGTTAGGGTAGTTATTAAACCTATCCCACTCTCTAGATACCCCTTAGCACGTAAAGGAATATTATTTGGGGGTCCAGCCATGGAGAAGAGTTTAGACACTGGGATAAGATAAGGAACACACCCATTATAAAGAAATCACATTAGGATTCTCTTTTTAAGCTGTTCCTTAAAACACTAGTGCTTAGGAAATCTATTGGAGGCAGAAGCAGTCAAGGGTAGCCTAGGGTTAGGGTTAGGCTTAGGGTTAGGCTTAGGGTACGGCTTAGGGTACGGATTCGGGGAGGGGTGCGGGTACGGCGTAGGGTATGGGTTAGGGTTAGGGTTAGGGTTAGTGATAGGGTTAGGGCTCGGGTTAGGGTACGGGTTAGGATTAGGGTACGTGTTAGGGTTAGGGTAGGGGTTAGGGTTAGGGTACGCGATAGGGTTAGGGTAGTTATTAAACCTATCCCACTCTCTAGATACCCCTTAGCACGTAAAGTAATATTATATGGGGGTCCAGCCATGGAGAAGAGTTTAGACACTGGGATAAGATAAGGAACACACCCATTATAAAGAAATCACATTAGGATTCTCTTTTTAAGCTGTTTCTTAAAACACTAGTGCTTAGGAAATCTATTGGAGGCAGAAGCAGTCAAGGGTAGCCTAGGGTTAGGGTTAGGCTTAGGGTTAGGCTTAGGGTACGGCTTAGGGTACGGGTTCGGGGAGGGGTGCGGGTACGGCGTAGGGTATGGGTTAGGGTTAGGGTTAGGGTTAGTGTTAGGGTTAGGGCTCGGTTTAGGTTACGGGTTAGGAATAGGGTACGTGTTAGGGTTAGGGTAGGGGTTAGGGTTAGGGTACGTGTTAGGGTTAGGGTAGTTATTAAACCTATCCCACTCTCTAGACACCCCTTAGCACGTAAAGGAATATTATTTGGGGCTCCAGCCATGCAGAAGAGTTTAGACACTGGGATAAGATAAGGAACACACCCATTATAAAGAAATCACATTAGGATTCTCTTTTTAAGCTGTTCCTTAAAACATTAGTGCTTAGGAAATCTATTGGAGGCAGAAGCAGTCAAGGGTAGCCTAGGGTTAGGGTTAGGCTTAGGGTAAGGCTTAGGGTACGGCTTAGGGTACGGGTTCGGGGAGGGGTGCGGGTACGGCGTAGGGTATGGGTTAGGGTTAGGGTTAGGGTTAGTGTTAGGGTTAGGGCTCGGTTTAGGGTACGGGTTAGGATTAGGGTACGTGTTAGGGTTAGGGTAGGGGTTAGGGTTAGGGTACGCGTTAGGGTTAGGGTAGTTATTAAACCTATCCCACTCTCTAGATACCCCTTAGCACGTAAAGGAATATTATTTGGGGGTCCAGCCATGGAGAAGAGTTTAGACACTAGGATAAGATAAGGAACACACCCATTATAAAGAAATCACATTAGGATTCTCTTTTTATGCTGTTCCTTAAAACACTAGTGCTTAGGAAATCTATTGGAGGCAGAAGCAGTCAAGGGTAGCCTAGGGTTAGGGTTAGGCTTAGGGTTAGGCTTAGGGTACGGCTTAGGATACGGGTTCGGGTAGGGGTGCGGGTACGGCGTAGGGTATGGGTTAGGGTTAGGGTTAGGGCTCGGTTTAGGGTACGGGTTAGGATTAGGGTACGTGTTAGGGTTAGGGTAGGGGTTAGGGTTAGGGTACGTGTTAGGGTTAGGGTAGTTATTAAACCTATCCCACTCTCTAGACACTCCTTAGCACGTAAAGGAATATTATTTGGGGGTCCAGCCATGGAGAAGAGTTTAGACACTGGGATAAGGAACACACCCATTACAAAGAAATCACATTAGGATTCTCTTTTTAAGCTGTTCCTTAAAACACTAGTGCTTAGGAAATCTATTGGAGGCAGAAGCAGTCAAGGGTAGCCTAGGGTTAGGGTTAGGCTTAGGGTTAGGGTTAGGGTACGGCTTAGGGTACGGATTTGGGGAGTGGTGAGGGTACGGCGTAGGGTATGGGTTAGGGTTAGGGTTAGGGTTAGTGTTAGGGTTAGGGCTCGGTTCAGGGTACGGGTTAGGATTAGGGTACGTGTTAGGGTTAGGGTAGGGGTTAGGGTTAGGGTACGCGTTAGGGTTAGGGTAGTTATTAAACCTATCCCACTCTCTAGATACCCCTTAGCACGTAAAGGAATATTATTTGGGGGTCCAGCCATGGAGAAGAGTTTAGACACTAGGATAAGATAAGGAACACACCCATTATAAAGAAATCACATTAGGATTCTCTTTTTAAGCTGTTCCTTGAAACACTAGTTCTTAGGAAATCTTTTGGAGGCAGAAGCAGTCAAGGGTAGCCTAGGGTTAGAGTTAGGCTTAGGGTTAGGCTTAGGGTACGGCTTAGGGTACGGGTTCGGGGAGGGGTTCGGGTACGGCGTAGGGTATGGGTTAGGGTTAGGGTTAGGGTTAGTGTTAGGGTTAGGGCTCGGTTCAGGGTACGGGTTAGGATTAGGGTACGTGTTAGGGTTAGGGTAGGGGTTAGGGTTAGGGTACGCGTTAGGGTTAGGGTAGTTATTAAACCTATCCCACTCTCTAGATACCCCTTAGCACGTAAAGGAATATTATTTGGGGGTCCAGCCATGGAGAAGAGTTTAGACACTAGGATAAGATAAGGAACACACCCATTATAAAGAAATCACATTAGGATTCTCTTTTTAAGCTGTTCCTTCAAACACTAGTGCTTAGGAAATCTATTGGAGGCAGAAGCAGTCAAGGGTAGCCTAGGGTTAGGGTTAGGCTTAGGGTTAGGGTTAGGGTACGGCTTAGGGTACGGGTTCGGGGAGGGGTTCGGGTACGGCGTAGGGTATGGGTTAGGGTTAGGGTTAGGGTTTGAGTTAGGGTTAGGGCTCGGTTTAGTGTACGGGTTAGGATTAGGGTACGTTTTAGGGTTAGGGTAGGGGTTAGGGTTAGGGTACGCGTTAGGGTTAGGGTAGTTATTAAACCTATCCCACTCTCTAGATACCCCTTAGCATGTAAAGGAATATTATTTGGGGGTCCAGCCATGGAGAAGAATTTAGACACTAGGATAAGATAAGGAACACACCCATTATAAAGAAATCACATTAGGATTCTCTTTTTAAGCTGTTCCTTCAAACACTAGTGCTTAGGAAATCTATTGGAGGCAGAAGCAGTCAAGGGTAGCCTAGGGTTAGGGTTAGGCTTAGGGTTAGGCTTAGGGTACGGCTTAGGGTACGGGTTCGGGGAGGGGTTCGGGTACGGCGTAGGGTATGGGTTAGGGTTAGGGTTAGGGTTAGTGTTAGGGTTAGGGCTCGGTTCAGGGTACGGGTTAGGATTAGGGTACGTGTTAGGGTTAGGGTAGGGGTTAGGGTTAGGGTACGCATTAGGGTTAGGGTAGTTATTAAACCTATCCCACTCTCTAGATACCCCTTAGCACGTAAAGGAATATTATTTGCGGGTCCAGCCATGGAGAAGAGTTTAGACACTAGGATAAGATAAGGAACACACCCATTATAAAGAAATCACATTAGGATTCTCTTTTTAAGCTGTTCCTTCAAACACTAGTGCTTAGGAAATCTGTTGGAGGCAGAAGCAGTCAAGGGTAGCCTAGGGTTAGGGTTAGGCTTAGGGTTAGGCTTAGGGTACGGCTTAGGGTACGGGTTCGGGGAGGGGTTCGGGTACGGCGTAGGGTATGGGTTAGAGTTAGGGTTAGGGTTAGTGTTAGGGTTAGGGCTCGGTTCAGGGTACGGGTTAGGATTAGGGTACGTGTTAGGGTTAGGGTAGGGGTTAGGGTTAGGGTACGTGTTAGGGTTAGGGTAGTTATTAAACCTATCCCACTCTCTAGATACCCCTTAGCACGTAAGGGAATATTATTTGGGGGTCCAGCCATGGAGAAGAGTTTAGACACTAGGATAAGATAAGGAACACACCCATTATAAAGAAATCACATTAGGATTCTCTTTTTAAGCTGTTTCTTAAAACACTAGTGCTTAGGAAATCTATTGGAGGCAGAAGCAGTCAAGGGTAGCCTAGGGTTAGGGTTAGCCTTAGGGTTAGGCTTAGGGTACGGCTTAGGGTACGGGTTCGGGGAGGGGTTAGGGTACGGCGTAGGGTATGGGTTAGGGTTAGGGTTAGGGTTAGTGTTAGGGTTAGGGCTCGGTTCAGGGTACGGGTTAGGATTAGGGTACGTGTTAGGGATAGGGTAGGGGTTAGGGTTAGGGTACGCGTTAGGGTTAGGGTAGTTATTAAACCTATCCCACTCTCTAGATACCCCTTAGCACGTAAAGGAATATTATTTGGGGGTCCAGCCATGGAGAAGAGTTTAGACACTAGGATAAGATAAGGAACACACCCATTATAAAGAAATCACATTAGGATTCTCTTTTTAAGCTGTTCCTTCAAACACTAGTGCTTAGGAAATCTGTTGGAGGCAGAAGCAGTCAAGGGTAGCCTAGGGTTAGAGTTAGGCTTAGGGTTAGGCTTAGGGTACGGCTTAGGGTACGGGTTCGGGGAGGGGTTCGGGTACGGCGTAGGGTATGGGTTAGGGTTAGGGTTAGGGTTAGTGTTAGGGTTAGGGCTCGGTTCAGGGTACGGGTTAGGATTAGGGTACGTGTTAGGGTTAGGGTAGGGGTTAGGGTTAGGGTACGTGTTAGGGTTAGGGTAGTTATTAAACCTATCCCACTCTCTAGATACCCCTTAGCACGTAAAGGAATATTATTTGGTGGTCCAGCCATGGAGAAGAGTTTAGACACTAGGATAAGATAAGAAACACACCCATTATAAAGAAATCACATTAGGATTCTCTTTTTAAGCTGTTTCTTAAAACACTAGTGCTTAGGAAATCTAGTGGAGGCAGAAGCAGTCAAGGGTAGCCTAGGGTTAGGGTTAGGCTTAGGGTTAGGCTTAGGGTACGGCTTAGGGTACGGGTTCGGGGAGGGGTTCGGGTACGGCGTAGGGTATGGGTTAGGGTTAGGGTTAGGGTTAGTGTTAGGGTTAGGGCTCGGTTCAGGGTACGGGTTAGGATTAGGGTACGTGTTAGGGTTAGGGTAGGGGTTAGGGTTAGGGTACGCGTTAGGGTTAGGGTAGTTATTAAACCTATCCCACTCTCTAGATACCCCTTAGCACGTAAAGGAATATTATTTGCAGGTCCAGCCATGGAGAAGAGTTTAGACACTAGGATAAAATAAGGAACACATACATTATAAAGAAATCACATTAGGATTCTCTTTTTAAGCTGTTCCTTAAAACACTAGTGCTTAGGAAATCTATTGGAGGCAGAAGCAGTCAAGGGTAGCCTAGGGTTAGGGTTAGGCTTAGGGTTAGGGTTAGGGTACGGCTTAGGGTAGGGGTTCGGGGAGGGGTTCGGGTACGGCGTAGGGTATGGGTTAGGGTTAGGGTTAGGGTTCGTGTTAGGGTTAGGGCTCGGTTTAGGGTACGGGTTAGGATTAGGGTACGTGTTAGGGTTAGGGTAGGGGTTAGGGTTAGGGTACGCATTAGGGTTAGGGTAGTTAGTAAACCTATCCCACTCTCTAGATACCCCTTAGCACGTAAAGGAATATTATTTGGGGGTCCAGCCATGGAGAACAGTTTAGACACTAGGATAAGATAAGGAACACACCCATTATAAAGAAATCACATTAGGATTCTCTTTTTAAGCTGTTCCTTCAAACACTAGTGCTTAGGAAATCTATTGGAGGCAGAAGCAGTCAAGGGTAGCCTAGGGTTAGGGTTAGGCTTAGGGTTAGGGTTAGGGTACGGCTTAGGGTACGGGTTCGGGGAGGGGTTCGGGTACGGCGTAGGGTATGGGTTAGGGTTAGGGTTAGGGTTTGAGTTAGGGTTAGGGCTCGGTTTAGTGTACGGGTTAGGATTAGGGTACGTTTTAGGGTTAGGGTAGGGGTTAGGGTTAGGGTACGCGTTAGGGTTAGGGTAGTTATTAAACCTATCCCACTCTCTAGATACCCCTTAGCATGTAAAGGAATATTATTTGGGGGTCCAGCCATGGAGAAGAATTTAGACACTAGGATAAGATAAGGAACACACCCATTATAAAGAAATCACATTAGGATTCTCTTTTTAAGCTGTTCCTTCAAACACTAGTGCTTAGGAAATCTATTGGAGGCAGAAGCAGTCAAGGGTAGCCTAGGGTTAGGGTTAGGCTTAGGGTTAGGCTTAGGGTACGGCTTAGGGTACGGGTTCGGGGAGGGGTTCGGGTACGGCGTAGGGTATGGGTTAGGGTTAGGGTTAGGGTTAGTGTTAGGGTTAGGGCTCGGTTCAGGGTACGGGTTAGGATTAGGGTACGTGTTAGGGTTAGGGTAGGGGTTAGGGTTAGGGTACGCATTAGGGTTAGGGTAGTTATTAAACCTATCCCACTCTCTAGATACCCCTTAGCACGTAAAGGAATATTATTTGCGGGTCCAGCCATGGAGAAGAGTTTAGACACTAGGATAAGATAAGGAACACACCCATTATAAAGAAATCACATTAGGATTCTCTTTTTAAGCTGTTCCTTCAAACACTAGTGCTTAGGAAATCTGTTGGAGGCAGAAGCAGTCAAGGGTAGCCTAGGGTTAGGGTTAGGCTTAGGGTTAGGCTTAGGGTACGGCTTAGGGTACGGGTTCGGGGAGGGGTTCGGGTACGGCGTAGGGTATGGGTTAGAGTTAGGGTTAGGGTTAGTGTTAGGGTTAGGGCTCGGTTCAGGGTACGGGTTAGGATTAGGGTACGTGTTAGGGTTAGGGTAGGGGTTAGGGTTAGGGTACGTGTTAGGGTTAGGGTAGTTATTAAACCTATCCCACTCTCTAGATACCCCTTAGCACGTAAGGGAATATTATTTGGGGGTCCAGCCATGGAGAAGAGTTTAGACACTAGGATAAGATAAGGAACACACCCATTATAAAGAAATCACATTAGGATTCTCTTTTTAAGCTGTTTCTTAAAACACTAGTGCTTAGGAAATCTATTGGAGGCAGAAGCAGTCAAGGGTAGCCTAGGGTTAGGGTTAGGCTTAGGGTTAGGCTTAGGGTACGGCTTAGGGTACGGGTTCGGGGAGGGGTTAGGGTACGGCGTAGGGTATGGGTTAGGGTTAGGGTTAGGGTTAGTGTTAGGGTTAGGGCTCGGTTCAGGGTACGGGTTAGGATTAGGGTACGTGTTAGGGATAGGGTAGGGGTTAGGGTTAGGGTACGCGTTAGGGTTAGGGTAGTTATTAAACCTATCCCACTCTCTAGATACCCCTTAGCACGTAAAGGAATATTATTTGGGGGTCCAGCCATGGAGAAGAGTTTAGACACTAGGATAAGATAAGGAACACACCCATTATAAAGAAATCACATTAGGATTCTCTTTTTAAGCTGTTCCTTCAAACACTAGTGCTTAGGAAATCTGTTGGAGGCAGAAGCAGTCAAGGGTAGCCTAGGGTTAGAGTTAGGCTTAGGGTTAGCCTTAGGGTACGGCTTAGGGTACGGGTTCGGGGAGGGGTTCGGGTACGGCGTAGGGTATGGGTTAGGGTTAGGGTTAGGGTTAGTGTTAGGGTTAGGGCTCGGTTCAGGGTACGGGTTAGGATTAGGGTACGTGTTAGGGTTAGGGTAGGGGTTAGGGTTAGGGTACGTGTTAGGGTTAGGGTAGTTATTAAACCTATCCCACTCTCTAGATACCCCTTAGCACGTAAAGGAATATTATTTGGGGGTCCAGCCATGGAGAAGAGTTTAGACACTAGGATAAGATAAGGAACACACCCATTATAAAGAAATCACATTAGGATTCTCTTTTTAAGCTGTTCCTTCAAACACTAGTGCTTAGGAAATCTGTTGGAGGCAGAAGCAGTCAAGGGTAGCCTAGGGTTAGGGTTAGGCTTAGGGTTAGGCTTAGGGTACGGCTTAGGGTACGGGTTCGGGGAGGGGTTCGGGTACGGCGTAGGGTATGGGTTAGGGTTAGGGTTAGGGTTAGTGTTAGGGTTAGGGCTCGGTTCAGGGTACGGGTTAGGATTAGGGTACGTGTTAGGGTTAGGGTAGGGGTTAGGGTTAGGGTACGCATTAGGGTTAGGGTAGTTATTAAACCTATCCCACTCTCTAGATACCCCTTAGCACGTAAAGGAATATTATTTGGGGGTTCAGCCATGGAGAAGAGTTTAGACACTAGGATAAGATAAGGAACACACCCATTATAAAGAAATCACATTAGGATTCTCTTTTTAAGCTGTTCCTTCAAACACTAGTGCTTAGGAAATCTGTTGGAGGCAGAAGCAGTCAAGGGTAGCCTAGGTTTAGAGTTAGGCTTAGGGTTAGGCTTAGGGTACGGCTTAGGGTACGGGTTCGGGGAGGGGTTCGGGTACGGCGTAGGGTATGGGTTAGGGTTAGGGTTAGGGTTAGTGTTAGGGTTAGGGCTCGGTTCAGGGTACGGGTTAGGATTAGGGTACGTGTTAGGGTTAGGTTAGGGGTTAGGGTTAGGGTACGCGTTAGGGTTAGGGTAGTTATTAAACCTATCCCACTCTCTAGATACCCCTTAGCACGTAAAGGAATATTATTTGCGGGTCCAGCCATGGAGAAGAGTTTAGACACTAGGATAAAATAAGGAACACATACATTATAAAGAAATCACATTAGGATTCTCTTTTTAAGCTGTTCCTTAAAACACTAGTGCTTAGGAAATCTATTGGAGGCAGAAGCAGTCAAGGATAGCCTAGGGTTAGGGTTAGGCTTAGGGTTAGGGTTAGGGTACGGCTTAGGGTAGGGGTTCGGGGAGGGGTTCGGGTACGGCGTAGGGTATGGGTTAGGGTTAGGGTTAGGGTTCGTGTTAGGGTTAGGGCTCGGTTTAGGGTACGGGTTAGGATTAGGGTACGTGTTAGGGTTAGGGTACGCATTAGGGTTAGGGTAGTTAGTAAACCTATCCCACTCTCTAGATACCCCTTAGCACGTAAAGGAATATTATTTGCGGGTCCAGCCATGGAGAAGAGTTTAGACACTAGGATAAGATAAGGAACACACCCATTATAAAGAAATCACTTTAGGATTCTCTTTTTAAGCTGTTCCTTCAAACACTAGTGCTTAGGAAATCTATTGGAGGCAGAAGCAGTCAAGGGTAGCCTAGGGTTAGGTTTAGGCTTAGGGTTAGGGTTAGGGTACGGCTTAGGGTACGGGTTCGGGGAGGGGTTCGGGTACGGCGTAGGGTATGGGTTAGTGTTAGGGTTAGGGTTTGAGTTACGGTTAGGGCTCGGTTTAGTGTACGGGTTAGGATTAGGGTACGTTTTAGGGTTAGGGTAGGGGTTAGGGTTAGGGTACACATTAGGGTTAGGGTAGTTATTAAACCTATCCCACTCTCTAGATACCCCTTAGCACATAAAGGAATATTATTTGGGGGTCCAGCCATGGAGAAGAGTTTAGACACTAGGATAAGATAAGGAACACACCCATTATAAAGAAATCACATTAGGATTCTCTTTTTAAGCTGTTCCTTCAAACACTAGTGCTTAGGAAATCTGTTGGAGGCAGAAGCAGTCAAGGGTAGCCTAGGGTTAGGGTTAGGCTTAGGGTTAGGCTTAGGGTACGGCTTAGGGTACGGGTTCGGGGAGGGGTTCGGGTACGGCGTAGGGTATGGGTTAGGGTTAGGGTTAGGGTTAGTGTTAGGGTTAGGGCTCGGTTCAGGGTACGGGTTAGGATTAGGGTACGTGTTAGGGTTAGGGTAGGGGTTAGGGTTAGGGTACGCATTAGGGTTAGGGTAGTTATTAAACCTATCCCACTCTCTAGATACGCCTTAGCACGTAAAGGAATATTATTTGGGGGTCCAGCCATGGAGAAGAGTTTAGACACTAGGATAAGATAAGGAACACACCCATTATAAAGAAATCACATTAGGATTCTCTTTTTAAGCTGTTCCTTCAAACACTAGTGCTTAGGAAATCTGTTGGAGGCAGAAGCAGTCAAGGGTAGCCTAGGGTTAGAGTTAGGCTTAGGGTTAGGCTTAGGGTACGGCTTAGGGTACGGGTTCGGGGAGGGGTTCGGGGAGGGGTTCGTGTACGGCGTAGGGTATGGGTTAGGGTTAGGGTTAGGGTTAGTGTTAGGGTTAGGGCTCGGTTCAGGGTACGGGTTAGGATTAGGGTACGTGTTAGGGTTAGGGTAGGGGTTAGGTTTAGGGTACGTGTTAGGGTTAGGGTAGTTATTAAACCTATCCCACTCTCTAGATACCCCTTAGCACGTAAAGGAATATTATTTGGGGCTCCAGCCATGCAGAAGAGTTTAGACACTGGGATAAGATAAGGAACACACCCATTATAAAGAAATCACATTAGGATTCTCTTTTTAAGCTGTTCCTTAAAACACTAGTGCTTAGGAAATCTATTGGAGGCAGAAGCAGTCAAGGGTAGCCTAGGGTTAGGGTTAGGCTTAGGGTTAGGCTTAGGGTACGGCTTAGGGTACGGATTCGGGGAGGGGTGCGGGTACGGCGTAGGGTATGGGTTAGGGTTAGGGTTAGGGTTAGTGATAGGGTTAGGGCTCGGGTTAGGGTACGGGTTAGGATTAGGGTACGTGTTAGGGTTAGGGTAGGGGTTAGGGTTAGGGTACGCGATAGGGTTAGGGTAGTTATTAAACTTATCCCACTCTCTAGATACCCCTTAGCACGTAAAGTAATATTATATGGGGGTCCAGCCATGGAGAAGAGTTTAGACACTGGGATAAGATAAGGAACACACCCATTATAAAGAAATCACATTAGGATTCTCTTTTTAAGCTGTTTCTTAAAACACTAGTGCTTAGGAAATCTATTGGAGGCAGAAGCAGTCAAGGGTAGCCTAGGGTTAGGGTTAGGCTTAGGGTTAGGCTTAGGGTACGGCTTAGGGTACGGGTTCGGGGAGGGGTGCGGGTACGGCGTAGGGTATGGGTTAGGGTTAGGGTTAGGGTTAGTGTTAGGGTTAGGGCTCGGTTTAGGGTACGGGTTAGGTTTAGGGTACGTGTTAGGGTTAGGGTAGGGGTTAGGGTTAGGGTACGCGTTAGGGTTAGGGTAGTTATTAAACCTATCCCACTCTCTAGATACCCCTTAGCACGTAAAGGAATATTATTTGGGGGTCCAGCCATGGAGAAGAGTTTAGACACTAGGATAAGATAAGGAACACACCCATTATAAAGAAATCACATTAGGATTCTCTTTTTATGCTGTTCCTTAAAACACTAGTGCTTAGGAAATCTATTGGAGGCAGAAGCAGTCAAGGGTAGCCTAGGGTTAGGGTTAGGCTTAGGGTACGGCTTAGGATACGGGTTCGGGGAGGGGTGCGGGTACGGCGTAGGGTATGGGTTAGGGTTAGGGTTAGGGCTCGGTTTAGGGTACGGGTTAGGATTAGGATACGTGTTAGGGTTAGGGTAGGGGTTAGGGTTAGGGTACGTGTTAGGGTTAGGGTAGTTATTAAACCTATCCCACTCTCTAGACACTCCTTAGCACGTAAAGGAATATTATTTGGGGGTCCAGCCATGGAGAAGAGTTTAGACACTGGGATAAGATAAGGAACACACCCATTATAAAGAAATCACATTAGGATTCTCTTTTTAAACTGTTCCTTAAAACACTAGTGCTTAGGAAATCTATTGGAGGCAGAAGCAGTCAAGGGTAGCCTAGGGTTAGGGTTAGGCTTAGGGTTAGGCTTAGGGTACGGCTTAGGGTACGGATTCGGGGAGGGGTGCGGGTACGGCGTAGGGTATGGGTTAGGGTTAGGGTTAGTGATAGGGTTAGGGCTCGGGTTAGGGTACGGGTTAGGATTAGGGTACGTGTTAGGGTTAGGGTAGGGGTTAGGGTTAGGGTACGCGATAGGGTTAGGGTAGTTATTAAACTTATCCCACTCTCTAGATACCCCTTAGCACGTAAAGTAATATTATATGGGGGTCCAGCCATGGAGAAGAGTTTAGACACTGGGATAAGATAAGGAACACACCCATTATAAAGAAATCACATTAGGATTCTCTTTTTAAGCTGTTTCTTAAAACACTATTGCTTAGGAAATCTATTGGAGGCAGAAGCAGTCAAGGGTAGCCTAGGGTTAGGGTTAGGCTTAGGGTTAGGCTTAGGGTACGGCTTAGGGTACAGGTTCGGGGAGGGGTGCGGGTACGGCGTAGGGTTAGGGTTAGTGTTAGGGTTAGGGCTCGGTTTAGGTTACGGGTTAGGAATAGGGTACGTGTTAGGGTTACGGTAGGGTTTAGGGTTAGGGTACGCGTTAGGGTTAGGGTAGTTATTAAACCTATCCCACTCTCTAGATACCCCTTAGCACGTAAAGGAATATTATTTGGGGGTCCAGCCATGGAGAAGAGTTTAGACACTGGGATAAGGAACACACCCATTACAAAGAAATCACATTAGGATTCTCTTTTTAAGCTGTTCCTTAAAACACTAGTGCTTAGGAAATCTATTGGAGGCAGAAGCAGTCAAGGGTAGCCTAGGGTTAGGGTTAGGCTTAGGGTTAGGGTTAGGGTACGGCTTAGGGTACGGATTTGGGGAGTGGTGAGGGTACGGCGTAGGGTATGGGTTAGGGTTAGGGTTAGGGTTAGTGATAGGGTTAGGGCTCGGTTTAAGGTACGGGTTAGGAATAGGGTACGTGTTAGGGTTAGGGTAGGGGTTAGGGTTAGGATACGCGTTAGGGTTAGGGTAGTTATTAAACCTATCCCACTCTCTAGATACCCCTTAGCACGTAAAGGAATATTATTTGGGGGTCCAGCCATGGAGAAGAGTTTAGACACTGGGATAAGATAAGGAACACACCCATTATAAAGAAATCACATTAGGATTCTCTTTTTAAGCTGTTCCTTAAAACACTAGTGCTTAGGAAATCTATGGGAGGCAGAAGCAGTCAAGGGTAGCCTAGGGTTAGGTTTAGGCATAGGGTTAGGGTTAGGGTACGGCTTAGGGTACGGGTACGTGGAGGGGTGCGGGTACGGCGTAGGGTATGGGTTAGGGTTAGGGTTAGGGTTAGTGTTAGGGTTAGGGCTCGGTTTAGGGTACGGGTTAGGATTAGGGTACGTGTTAGGGTTAGGGTAGGGGTTAGGGTTAGGGTACGCGTTAGGGTTAGGGTAGTTATTAAACCTATCCCACTCTCTACATACCCTTAGCACGTAAAGGAATATTATTTGGGGGTACAGCCATGGAGAAGAGTTTAGACACTGGGATAAGGAACACACCCATTACAAAGAAATCACATTAGGATTCTCTTTTTAAGCTGTTCCTTAAAACACTAGTGCTTAGGAAATCTATTGGAGGCAGAAGCAGTCAAGGGTAGCCTAGGGTTAGGGTTAGGCTTAGGGTTAGGGTTAGGGTACGGCTTAGGGTACGGATTTGGGGAGTGGTGAGGGTACGGCGTAGGGTATGGGTTAGGGTTAGGGTTAGGGTTAGTGATAGGGTTAGGGCTCGGTTTAAGGTACGGGTTAGGAATAGGGTACGTGTTAGGGTTAGGGTAGGGGTTAGGGTTAGGATACGCGTTAGGGTTAGGGTAGTTATTAAACCTATCCCACTCTCTAGATACCCCTTAGCACGTAAAGGAATATTATTTGGGGGTCCAGCCATGGAGAAGAGTTTAGACACTGGGATAAGATAAGGAACACACCCATTATAAAGAATTCACATTAGGATTCTCTTTTTAAGCTGTTCCTTAAAACACTAGTGCTTAGGAAATCTATGGGAGGCAGAAGCAGTCAAGGGTAGCCTAGGGTTAGGATTAGGCATAGGGTTAGGGTTAGGGTACGGCTTAGGGTACGGGTACGGGGAGGGGTGCGGGTACGGCGTAGGGTATGGGTTAGGGTTAGTGTTAGGGTTAGTGTTAGGGTTAGGGCTCGGTTTAGGGTACGGGTTAGGATTAGGGTACGTGTTAGGGTTAGGGTAGGGGTTAGGGTTAGGGTACGCGTTAGGGTTAGGGTAGTTATTAAACCTATCCCACTCTCTACATACCCCTTAGCACGTAAAGGAATATTATTTGGGGGTCCAGCCATGGAGAAGAGTTTAGACACTGGATAAGATAAGGAACACACCCATTATAAAGAAATCACATTAGGATTCTCTTTTTAAGCTGTTCCTTAAAACACTAGTGCTTAGGAAATCTATTGGAGGCAGAAGCAGTCAAGGGTAGCCTAGGGTTAGGGTTAGGCTTAGGGTTAGGCTTAGGGTACGGCTTAGGGTACAGATTCGGGGAGGGGTGCGGGTACGGCGTAGGGTATGGGTTAGGGTTAGGGTTAGGGTTAGTGTTAGGGTTAGGGCTCGGTTTAGGGTACGGGTTAGGATTAGGGTACGTGTTAGGGTTGGGGTAGGGGTTAGGGTTAGGGTACGCGTTAGGGTTAGGGTAGTTATTAAACCTATCCCACTCTCTAGATACCCCTTAGCACGTAAAGGAATATTATTTGGGGGTCCAGCCATGGAGAAGAGTTTAGACACTAGGATAATATAAGGAACACACCCATTATAAAGAAATCACATTAGGATTCTCTTTTTATGCTGTTCCTTAAAACACTAGTGCTTAGGAAATCTATTGGAGGCAGAAGCAGTCAAGGGTAGCCTAGGGTTAGGGTTAGGCTTAGGGTTAGGCTTAGGGTACGGCTTAGGATACGGGTTCGGGGAGGGGTGCGGGTACGGCGTAGGGTATGGGTTAGGGTTAGGGTTAGGGTTAGTGTTAGGGTTAGGGCTCGGTTTAGGGTACGGTTTAGGATTAGGATACGTGTTAGGGTTAGGGTAGGGGTTAGGGTTAGGGTACGTGTTAGGGTTAGGGTAGTTATTAAACCTATCCCACTCTCTAGACACTCCTTAGCACGTAAAGGAATATTATTTGGGGGTCCAGCCATGGAGAAGAGTTTAGACACTGGGATAAGGAACACACCCATTACAAAGAAATCACATTAGGATTCTCTTTTTAAGCTGTTCCTTAAGACACTAGTGCTTAGGAAATCTATTGGAGGCAGAAGCAGTCAAGGGTAGCCTAGTGTTAGGGTTAGGCTTAGGGTTAGGGTTAGGGTACGGCTTAGGGTACGGATTTGGGAGTGGTGCGGGTACGGCGTAGGGTATGGGTTAGGGTTAGGGTTAGGGTTAGTGATAGGGTTAGGGCTCGGTTTAAGGTACGGGTTAGGAATAGGGTACGTGTTAGGGTTAGGGTAGGGGTTAGGGTTAGGATACGCGTTAGGGTTAGGGTAGTTATTAAACCTATCCCACTCTCTAGATACCCCTTAGCACGTAAAGGAATATTATTTGGGGTCCAGCCATGGAGAAGAGTTTAGACACTGGGATAAGATAAGGAACACACCCATTATAAAGAAATCACATTAGGATTCTCTTTTTAAGCTGTTCCTTAAAACACTAGTGCTTAGGAAATCTATTGGAGGCAGAAGCAGTCAAGGGTAGCCTAGGGTAAGGGTTAGGCTTAGGGTTAGGCTTAGGGTACGGCTTAGGGTACGGATTCGGGGAGGGGTGCGGGTACGGCGTAGGGTATGGGTTAGGGTTAGGGTTAGGGTTAGTGATAGGGTTAGGGCTCGGGTTAGGGTACGGGTTAGGATTAGGGTACGTGTTAGGGTTAGGGTAGGGGTTAGGGTTAGGGTACGCGATAGGGTTAGGGTAGTTATTAAACTTATCCCACTCTCTAGATACCCCTTAGCACGTAAAGTAATATTATATGGGGGTTCAGCCATGGAGAAGAGTTTAGACACTCGGATAAGATAAGGAACACACCCATTATAAAGAAATCACATTAGGATTCTCTTTTTAAGCTGTTTCTTAAAACACTAGTGCTTAGGAAATCTATTGGAGGCAGAAGCAGTCAAGGGTAGCCTAGGGTTAGGGTTAGGCTTAGGGTTAGGCTTAGGGTACGGCTTAGGGTACGGGTTCGGGGAGGGGTGCGGGTACGGCGTAGGGTATGGGTTAGGGTTAGGGTTAGGGTTAGTGTTAGGGTTAGGGCTCGGTTTAGGGTACGGGTTAGGATTAGGGTACGTGTTAGGGTTAGGGTAGGGGTTAGGGTTAGGGTACGCGTTAGGGTTAGGGTAGTTATTAAACCTATCCCACTCTCTAGATACCCCTTAGCACGTAAAGGAATATTATTTGGGGGTCCAGCCATGGAGAAGAGTTTAGACACTAGGATAAGATAAGGAACACACCCATTATAAAGAAATCACATTAGGATTCTCTTTTTATGCTGTTCCTTAAAACACTAGTGCTTAGGAAATCTATTGGAGGCAGAAGCAGTCAAGGGTAGCCTAGGGTTAGGGTTAGGCTTAGGGTTAGGCTTAGGGTACGGCTTAGGATACGGGTTCGGGGAGGGGTGCGGGTACGGCGTAGGGTATGGGTTAGGGTTAGGGTTAGGGTTAGTGTTAGGGTTAGGGCTCGGTTTAGGGTACGGGTTAGGATTAGGGTACGTGTTAGGGTTAGGGTAGGGGTTAGGGTTAGGGTACGTGTTAGGGTTAGGGTAGTTATTAAACCTATCCCACTCTCTAGACACTCCTTAGCACGTAAAGGAATATTATTTGGGGGTCCAGCCATGGAGAAGAGTTTAGACACTGGGATAAGGAACACACCCATTACAAAGAAATCACATTAGGATTCTCTTTTAAGCTGTTCCTTAAAACACTAGTGCTTAGGAAATCTATTGGAGGCAGAAGCAGTCAAGGGTAGCCTAGGGTTAGGGTTAGGCTTAGGGTTAGGGTTAGGGTACGGCTTAGGGTACGGATTTGGGGAGTGGTGCGGGTACGGCGTAGGGTATGGTTAGGGTTAGGGTTAGGGTTAGTGATAGGGTTAGGGCTCGGTTTAAGGTACGGGTTAGGAATAGGGTACGTGTTAGGGTTAGGGTAGGGGTTAGGGTTAGGATACGCGTTAGGGTTAGGGTAGTTATTAAACCTATCCCACTCTCTAGATACCCCTTAGCACGTAAAGGAATATTATTTGGGGGTCCAGCCATGGAGAAGAGTTTAGACACTGGGATAAGATAAGGAACACACCCATTATAAAGAAATCACATTAGGATTCTCTTTTTAAGCTGTTCCTTAAAACACTAGTGCTTAGGAAATCTATTGGAGGCAGAAGCAGTCAAGGGTAGCCTAGGGTTAGGGTTAGGCTTAGGGTTAGGCTTAGGGTACGGCTTAGGGTACGGATTCGGGGAGGGGTGCGGGTACGGCGTAGGGTATGGGTTAGGGTTAGGGTTAGGGTTAGTGATAGGGTTAGGGCTCGGGTTAGGGTACGGGTTAGGATTAGGGTACGTGTTAGGGTTAGGGTAGGGGTTAGGGTTAGGGTACGCGATAGGGTTAGGGTAGTTATTAAACCTATCCCACTCTCTAGATACCCCTTAGCACGTAAAGTAATATTATATGGGGGTCCAGCCATGGAGAAGAGTTTAGACACTGGGATAAGATAAGGAACACACCCATTATAAAGAAATCACATTAGGATTCTCTTTTTAAGCTGTTTCTTAAAACACTAGTGCTTAGGAAATCTATTGGAGGCAGAAGCAGTCAAGGGTAGCCTAGGGTTAGGGTTAGGCTTAGGGTTAGGCTTAGGGTACGGCTTAGGGTACGGGTTCGGGGAGGGGTGCGGGTACGGCGTAGGGTATGGGTTAGGGTTAGGGTTAGGGTTAGTGTTAGGGTTAGGGCTCGGTTTAGGTTACGGGTTAGGAATAGGGTACGTGTTAGGGTTACGGTAGGGTTTAGGGTTAGGGTACGCGTTAGGGTTAGGGTAGTTATTAAACCTATCCCACTCTCTAGATACCCCTTAGCACGTAAAGGAATATTATTTGGGGGTCCAGCCATGGAGAAGAGTTTAGACACTGGGATAAGGAACACACCCATTACAAAGAAATCACATTAGGATTCTCTTTTTAAGCTGTTCCTTAAAACACTAGTGCTTAGGAAATCTATTGGAGGCAGAAGCAGTCAAGGGTAGCCTAGGGTTAGGGTTAGGCTTAGGGTTAGGGTTAGGGTACGGCTTAGGGTACGGATTTGGGGAGTGGTGAGGGTACGGCGTAGGGTATGGGTTAGGGTTAGGGTTAGGGTTAGTGATAGGGTTAGGGCTCGGTTTAAGGTACGGGTTAGGAATAGGGTACGTGTTAGGGTTAGGGTAGGGGTTAGGGTTAGGGTACGCGATAGGGTTAGGGTAGTTATTAAACCTATCCCACTCTCTAGATACCCCTTAGCACGTAAAGTAATATTATATGGGGGTCCAGCCATGGAGAAGAGTTTAGACACTGGGATAAGATAAGGAACACACCCATTATAAAGAAATCACATTAGGATTCTCTTTTTAAGCTGTTTCTTAAAACACTAGTGCTTAGGAAATCTATTGGAGGCAGAAGCAGTCAAGGGTAGCCTAGGGTTAGGGTTAGGCTTAGGGTTAGGCTTAGGGTACGGCTTAGGGTATGGGTTCGGGGAGGGGTGCGGGTACGGCGTAGGGTATGGGTTAGGGTTAGGGTTAGGGTTAGTGTTAGGGTTAGGGCTCGGTTTAGGTTACGGGTTAGGAATAGGGTACGTGTTAGGGTTACGGTAGGGTTTAGGGTTAGGGTACGCGTTAGGGTTAGGGTAGTTATTAAACCTATCCCACTCTCTAGATACCCTTAGCACGTAAAGGAATATTATTTGGGGGTCCAGCCATGGAGAAGAGTTTAGACACTGGGATAAGGAACACACCCATTACAAAGAAATCACATTAGGATTCTCTTTTTAAGCTGTTCCTTAAAACACTAGTGCTTAGGAAATCTATTGGAGGCAGAAGCAGTCAAGGGTAGCCTAGGGTTAGGGTTAGGCTTAGGGTTAGGGTTAGGGTACGGCTTAGGGTACGGATTTGGGGAGTGGTGAGGGTACGGCGTAGGGTATGGGTTAGGGTTAGGGTTAGGGTTAGTGATAGGGTTAGGGCTCGGTTTAAGGTACGGGTTAGGAATAGGGTACGTGTTAGGGTTAGGGTAGGGGTTAGGGTTAGGATACGCGTTAGGGTTAGGGTAGTTATTAAACCTATCCCACTCTCTAGATACCCCTTAGCACGTAAAGGAATATTATTTGGGGTCCAGCCATGGAGAAGAGTTTAGACACTGGGATAAGATAAGGAACACACCCATTATAAAGAAATCACATTAGGATTCTCTTTTTAAGCTGTTCCTTAAAACACTAGTGCTTAGGAAATCTATGGGAGGCAGAAGCAGTCAAGGGTAGCCTAGGGTTAGGTTTAGGCATAGGGTTAGGGTTAGGGTACGGCTTAGGGTACGGGTACGGGGAGGGGTGCGGGTACGGCGTAGGGTATGGGTTAGGGTTAGGGTTAGGGTTAGTGTTAGGGTTAGGGCTCGGTTTAGGGTACGGGTTAGGATTAGGGTACGTGTTAGGGTTAGGGTAGGGGTTAGGGTTAGGGTACGCGTTAGGGTTAGGGTAGTTATTAAACCTATCCCACTCTATAGATACCCCTTATCACGTAAAGGAATATTATTTGGGGGTCCAGCCATGGAGAAGAGTTTAGACACTGGGATAAGATAAGGAACACACCCATTATAAAGAAATCACATTAGGATTCTCTTTTTAAGCTGTTCCTTAAAACACTAGTGCTTAGGAAATCTATTGGAGGCAGAAGCAGTCAAGGGTAGCCTAGGGTTAGGGTTAGGCTTAGGGTTAGGCTTAGGGTACGGCTTAGGGTACAGATTCGGGGAGGGGTGCGGGTACGGCGTAGGGTATGGGTTAGGGTTAGGGTTAGGGTTAGTGTTAGGGTTAGGGCTCGGTTTAGGGTACGGGTTAGGATTAGGGTACGTGTTAGGGTTGGGGTAGGGGTTAGGGTTAGGGTACGCGTTAGGGTTAGGGTAGTTATTAAACCTATCCCACTCTCTAGATACCCCTTAGCACGTAAAGGAATATTATTTGGGGGTCCAGCCATGGAGAAGAGTTTAGACACTAGGATAATATAAGGAACACACCCATTATAAAGAAATCACATTAGGATTCTCTTTTTATGCTGTTCCTTAAAACACTAGTGCTTAGGAAATCTATTGGAGGCAGAAGCAGTCAAGGGTAGCCTAGGGTTAGGGTTAGGCTTAGGGTTAGGCTTAGGGTACGGCTTAGGATACGGGTTCGGGGAGGGGTGCGGGTACGGCGTAGGGTATGGGTTAGGGTTAGGGTTAGGGTTAGTGATAGGGTTAGGGCTCGGTTTAAGGTACGGGTTAGGAATAGGGTACGTGTTAGGGTTAGGGTAGGGGTTAGGGTTAGGATACGCGTTAGGGTTAGGGTAGTTATTAAACCTATCCCACTCTCTAGATACCCCTTAGCACGTAAAGGAATATTATTTGGGGGTCCAGCCATGGAGAAGAGTTTAGACACTGGGATAAGATAAGGAACACACCCATTATAAAGAAATCACATTAGGATTCTCTTCTTAAGCTGTTCCTTAAAACACTAGTGCTTAGGAAATCTATTGGAGGCAGAAGCAGTCAAGGGTAGCCTAGGGTTAGGGTTAGGCTTAGGGTTAGGCTTAGGGTACGGCTTAGGGTACGGATTCGGGGAGGGGTGCGGGTACGGCGTAGGGTATGGGTTAGGGTTAGGGTTAGGGTTAGTGATAGGGTTAGGGCTCGGGTTAGGGTACGGGTTAGGATTAGGGTACGTGTTAGGGTTAGGGTAGGGGTTAGGGTTAGGGTACGCGATAGGGTTAGTGTAGTTATTAAACCTATCCCACTCTCTAGATACCCCTTAGCACGTAAAGTAATATTATATGGGGGTCCAGCCATGGAGAAGAGTTTAGACACTGGGATAAGATAAGGAACACACCCATTATAAAGAAATCACATTAGGATTCTCTTTTTAAGCTGTTTCTTAAAACACTAGTGCTTAGGAAATCTATTGGAGGCAGAAGCAGTCAAGGGTAGCCTAGGGTTAGGGTTAGGCTTAGGGTTAGGCTTAGGGTACGGCTTAGGGTACGGGTTCGGGGAGGGGTGCGGGTACGGCGTAGGGTATGGGTTAGGGTTAGGGTTAGGGTTAGTGTTAGGGTTAGGGCTCGGTTTAGGTTACGGGTTAGGAATAGGGTACGTGTTAGGGTTACGGTAGGGTTTAGGGTTAGGGTACGCGTTAGGGTTAGGGTAGTTATTAAACCTATCCCACTCTCTACATACCCCTTAGCACGTAAAGGAATATTATTTGGGGGTCCAGCCATGGAGAAGAGTTTAGACACTGGGATAAGATAAGGAACACACCCATTATAAAGAAATCACATTAGGATTCTCTTTTTAAGCTGTTCCTTAAAACACTAGTGCTTAGGAAATCTATTGGAGGCAGAAGCAGTCAAGGGTAGCCTAGGGTTAGGGTTAGGCTTAGGGTTAGGCTTAGGGTACGGCTTAGGGTACGGATTCGGGGAGGGGTGCGGGTACGGCGTAGGGTATGGGTTAGGGTTAGGGTTAGGGTTAGTGATAGGGTTAGGGCTCGGGTTAGGGTACGGGTTAGGATTAGGGTACGTGTTAGGGTTAGGGTAGGGGTTAGGGTTAGGGTACGCGATAGGGTTAGGGTAGTTATTAAACTTATCCCACTCTCTAGATACCCCTTAGCACGTAAAGTAATATTATATGGGGGTCCAGCCATGGAGAAGAGTTTAGACACTCGGATAAGATAAGGAACACACCCATTATAAAGAAATCACATTAGGATTCTCTTTTTAAGCTGTTTCTTAAAACACTAGTGCTTAGGAAATCTATTGGAGGCAGAAGCAGTCAAGGGTAGCCTAGGGTTAGGGTTAGGCTTAGGGTTAGGCTTAGGGTACGGCTTAGGGTACGGGTTCGGGGAGGGGTGCGGGTACGGCGTAGGGTATGGGTTAGGGTTAGGGTTAGGGTTAGTGTTAGGGTTAGGGCTCGGTTTAGGGTACGGGTTAGGATTAGGGTACGTGTTAGGGTTAGGGTAGGGGTTAGGTTTAGGGTACGCGTTAGGGTTAGGGTAGTTATTAAACCTATCCCACTCTCTAGATACCCCTTAGCACGTAAAGGAATATTATTTGGGGGTCCAGCCATGGAGAAGAGTTTAGACACTAGGATAAGATAAGGAACACACCCATTATAAAGAAATCACATTAGGATTCTCTTTTTATGCTGTTCCTTAAAACACTAGTGCTTAGGAAATCTATTGGAGGCAGAAGCAGTCAAGGGTAGCCTAGGGTTAGGGTTAGGCTTAGGGTTAGGCTTAGGGTACGGCTTAGGATACGGGTTCGGGGAGGGGTGCGGGTACGGCGTAGGGTATGGGTTAGGGTTAGGGTTAGGGTTAGTGTTAGGGTTAGGGCTCGGTTTAGGGTACGGGTTAGGATTAGGGTACGTGTTAGGGTTAGGGTAGGGGTTAGGGTTAGGGTACGTGTTAGGGTTAGGGTAGTTATTAAACCTATCCCACTCTCTAGACACTCCTTAGCACGTAAAGGAATATTATTTGGGGGTCCAGCCATGGAGAAGAGTTTAGACACTGGGATAAGGAACACACCCATTACAAAGAAATCACATTAGGATTCTCTTTTTAAGCTGTTCCTTAAAACACTAGTGCTTAGGAAATCTATTGGAGGCAGAAGCAGTCAAGGGTAGCCTAGGGTTAGGGTTAGGCTTAGGGTTAGGGTTAGGGTACGGCTTAGGGTACGGATTTGGGGAGTGGTGCGGGTACGGCGTAGGGTATGGGTTAGGGTTAGGGTTAGGGTTAGTGATAGGGTTAGGGCTCGGTTTAAGGTACGGGTTAGGAATAGGGTACGTGTTAGGGTTAGGGTAGGGGTTAGGGTTAGGATACGCGTTAGGGTTAGGGTAGTTATTAAACCTATCCCACTCTCTAGATACCCCTTAGCACGTAAAGGAATATTATTTGGGGGTCCAGCCATGGAGAAGAGTTTAGACACTGGGATAAGATAAGGAACACACCCATTATAAAGAAATCACATTAGGATTCTCTTTTTAAGCTGTTCCTTAAAACACTAGTGCTTAGGAAATCTATTGGAGGCAGAAGCAGTCAAGGGTAGCCTAGGGTTAGGGTTAGGCTTAGGGTTAGGCTTAGGGTACGGCTTAGGGTACGGATTCGGGGAGGGGTGCGGGTACGGCGTAGGGTATGGGTTAGGGTTAGGGTTAGGGTTAGTGATAGGGTTAGGGCTCGGGTTAGGGTACGGGTTAGGATTAGGGTACGTGTTAGGGTTAGGGTAGGGGTTAGGGTTAGGGTACGCGATAGGGTTAGGGTAGTTATTAAACCTATCCCACTCTCTAGATACCCCTTAGCACGTAAAGTAATATTATATGGGGGTCCAGCCATGGAGAAGAGTTTAGACACTGGGATAAGATAAGGAACACACCCATTATAAAGAAATCACATTAGGATTCTCTTTTTAAGCTGTTTCTTAAAACACTAGTGCTTAGGTAATCTATTGGAGGCAGAAGCAGTCAAGGGTAGCCTAGGGTTAGGGTTAGGCTTAGGGTTAGGCTTAGGGTACGGCTTAGGATACGGGTTCGGGGAGGGGTGCGGGTACGGCGTAGGGTATGGGTTAGGGTTAGGGTTAGGGTTAGTGTTAGGGTTAGGGCTCGGTTTAGGTTACGGGTTAGGAATAGGGTACGTGTTAGGGTTACGGTAGGGTTTAGGGTTAGGGTACGCGTTAGGGTTAGGGTAGTTATTAAACCTATCCCACTCTCTAGATACCCCTTAGCACGTAAAGGAATATTATTTGGGGGTCCAGCCATGGAGAAGAGTTTAGACACTGGGATAAGGAACACACCCATTATAAAGAAATCACATTAGGATTCTCTTTTTAAGCTGTTCCTTCAAACACTAGTGCTTAGGAAATCTATTGGAGGCAGAAGCAGTCAAGGGTAGCCTAGGGTTAGGGTTAGGCTTAGGGTTAGGGTTAGGGTACGGCTTAGGGTACGGATTTGGGGAGTGGTGAGGGTACGGCGTAGGGTATGGGTTAGGGTTAGGGTTAGGGTTAGTGATAGGGTTAGGGCTCGGTTTAAGGTACGGGTTAGGAATAGGGTACGTGTTAGGGTTAGGGTAGGGGTTAGGGTTAGGGTACGCGATAGGGTTAGGGTAGTTATTAAACCTATCCCACTCTCTAGATACCCCTTAGCACGTAAAGTAATATTATATGGGGGTCCAGCCATGGAGAAGAGTTTAGACACTGGGATAAGATAAGGAACACACCCATTATAAAGAAATCACATTAGGATTCTCTTTTTAAGCTGTTTCTTAAAACACTAGTGCTTAGGAAATCTATTGGAGGCAGAAGCAGTCAAGGGTAGCCTAGGGTTAGGGTTAGGCTTAGGGTTAGGCTTAGGGTACGGCTTAGGGTACGGGTTCGGGGAGGGGTGCGGGTACGGCGTAGGGTATGGGTTAGGGTTAGGGTTAGGGTTAGTGTTAGGGTTAGGGCTCGGTTTAGGTTACGGGTTAGGAATAGGGTACGTGTTAGGGTTACGGTAGGGTTTAGGGTTAGGGTACGAGTTAGGGTTAGGGTAGTTATTAAACCTATCCCACTCTCTAGATACCCCTTAGCACGTAAAGGAATATTATTTGGGGGTCCAGCCATGGAGAAGAGTTTAGACACTGGGATAAGGAACACACCCATTACAAAGAAATCACATTAGGATTCTCTTTTTAAGCTGTTCCTTAAAACACTAGTGCTTAGGAAATCTATTGGAGGCAGAAGCAGTCAAGGGTAGCCTAGGGTTAGGGTTAGGCTTAGGGTTAGGGTTAGGGTACGGCTTAGGGTACGGATTTGGGGAGTGGTGAGGGTACGGCGTAGGGTATGGGTTAGGGTTAGGGTTAGGGTTAGTGATAGGGTTAGGGCTCGGTTTAAGGTACGGGTTAGGAATAGGGTACGTGTTAGGGTTAGGGTAGGGGTTAGGGTTAGGATACGCGTTAGGGTTAGGGTAGTTATTAAACCTATCCCACTCTCTAGATACCCCTTAGCACGTAAAGGAATATTATTTGGGGGTCCAGCCATGGAGAAGAGTTTAGACACTGGGATAAGATAAGGAACACACCCATTATAAAGAAATCACATTAGGATTCTCTTTTTAAGCTGTTCCTTCAAACACTAGTGCTTAGGAAATCTATGGGAGGCAGAAGCAGTCAAGGGTAGCCTAGGGTTAGGTTTAGGCATAGGGTTAGGGTTAGGGTACGGCTTAGGGTACGGGTACGGGGAGGGGTGCGGGTACGGCGTAGGGTATGGGTTAGGGTTAGGGTTAGGGTTAGTGTTAGGGTTAGGGCTCGGTTTAGGGTACGGGTTAGGATTAGGGTACGTGTTAGGGATAGGGTAGGGGTTAGGGTTAGGGTACGCGTTAGGGTTAGGGTAGTTATTAAACCTATCCCACTCTCTACATACCCCTTAGCACGTAAAGGAATATTATTTGGGGGTCCAGCCATGGCGAAGAGTTTAGACACTGGGATAAGATAAGGAACACACCCATTATAAAGAAATCACATTAGGATTCTCTTTTTAAGCTGTTCCTTAAAACACTAGTGCTTAGGAAATCTGTTGGAGGCAGAAGCAGTCAAGGGTAGCCTAGGGTTAGGGTTAGGCTTAGGGTTAGGCTTAGGGTACGGCTTAGGGTACAGATTCGGGGAGGGGTGCGGGTACTGCGTAGGGTATGGGTTAGGGTTAGGGTTAGGGTTAGTGTTAGGGTTAGGGCTCGGTTTAGGGTACGGGTTAGGATTAGGGTACGTGATAGGGTTGGGGTAGGGGTTAGGGTTAGGGTACGCGTTAGGGTTAGTGTAGTTATTAAACCTATCCCACTCTCTAGATACCCCTTAGCACGTAAAGGAATATTATTTGGGGGTCCAGCCATGGAGAAGAGTTTAGACACTAGGATAATATAAGGAACACACCCATTATAAAGAAATCACATTAGGATTCTCTTTTTATGCTGTTCCTTAAAACACTAGTGCTTAGGAAATCTATTGGAGGCAGAAGCAGTCAAGGGTAGCCTAGGGTTAGGGTTAGGCTTAGGGTTAGGCTTAGGGTACGGCTTAGGATACGGGTTCGGGGAGGGGTGCGGGTACGGCGTAGGGTATGGGTTAGGGTTAGGGTTAGGGTTAGTGTTAGGGTTAGGGCTCGGTTTAGGGTACGGGTTAGGATTAGGATACGTGTTAGGGTTAGGGTAGGGGTTAGGGTTAGGGTACGTGTTAGGGTTAGGGTAGTTATTAAACCTATCCCACTCTCTAGACACTCCTTAGCACGTAAAGGAATATTATTTGGGGGTCCAGCCATGGAGAAGAGTTTAGACACTGGGATAAGGAACACACCCATTACAAAGAAATCACATTAGGATTCTCTTTTTAAGCTGTTCCTTAAAACACTAGTGCTTAGGAAATCTATTGGAGGCAGAAGCAGTCAAGGGTAGCCTAGTGTTAGGGTTAGGCTTAGGGTTAGGGTTAGGGTACGGCTTAGGGTACGGATTTGGGGAGTGGTGCGGGTACGGCGTAGGGTATGGGTTAGGGTTAGGGTTAGGGTTAGTGATAGGGTTAGGGCTCGGTTTAAGGTACGGGTTAGGAATAGGGTACGTGTTAGGGTTAGGGTAGGGGTTAGGGTTAGGATACGCGTTAGGGTTAGGGTAGTTATTAAACCTATCCCACTCTCTAGATACCCCTTAGCACGTAAAGGAATATTATTTGGGGGTCCAGCCATGGAGAAGAGTTTAGACACTGGGATAAGATAAGGAACACACCCATTATAAAGAAATCACATTAGGATTCTCTTTTTAAGCTGTTTCTTAAAACACTAGTGCTTAGGAAATCTATTGGAGGCAGAAGCAGTCAAGGGTAGCCTAGGGTTAGGGTTAGGCTTAGGGTTAGGCTTAGGGTATGGCTTAGGGTACGGGTTCAGGGAGGGGTGCGGGTACGGCGTAGGGTATGGGTTAGGGTTAGGGTTAGGGTTAGTGTTTGGGTTAGGGCTCGGTTTAGGGTACGGGTTAGGATTAGGGTACGTGTTAGGGTTAGGGTAGGGGTTAGGGTTAGGGTACGCGTTAGGGTTAGGGTAGTTATTAAACCTATCCCACTCTCTAGATACCCCTTAGCACGTAAAGGAATATTATTTGGGGGTCCAGCCATGGAGAAGAGTTTAGACACTGGGATAAGGAACACACCCATTACAAAGAAATCACATTAGGATTCTCTTTTTAAGCTGTTCCTTAAAACACTAGTGCTTAGGAAATCTATTGGAGGCAGAAGCAGTCAAGGGTAGCCTAGTGTTAGGGTTAGGCTTAGGGTTAGGGTTAGGGTACGGCTTAGGGTACGGATTTGGGGAGTGGTGCGGGTACGGCGTAGGGTATGGGTTAGGGTTAGGGTTAGGGTTAGTGATAGGGTTAGGGCTCGGTTTAAGGAACGGGTTAGGAATAGGGTACGTGTTAGGGTTAGGGTAGGGGTTAGGGTTAGGATACGCGTTAGGGTTAGGGTAGTTATTAAACCTATCCCACTCTCTAGATACCCCTTAGCACGTAAAGGAATATTATTTGGGGGTCCAGCCATGGAGAAGAGTTTAGACACTGGGATAAGATAAGGAACACACCCATTATAAAGAAATCACATTAGGATTCTCTTTTTAAGCTGTTTCTTAAAACACTAGTGCTTAGGAAATCTATTGGAGGCAGAAGCAGTCAAGGGTAGCCTAGGGTTAGGGTTAGGCTTAGGGTTAGGCTTAGGGTATGGCTTAGGGTACGGGTTCGGGGAGGGGTGCGGGTACGGCGTAGGGTATGGGTTAGGGTTAGGGTTAGGGTTAGTGTTAGGGTTAGGGCTCGGTTTAGGGTACGGGTTAGGATTAGGGTACGTGTTAGGGTTAGGGTAGGGGTTAGGGTTAGGGTACGCGTTAGGGTTAGGGTAGTTATTAAACCTATCCCACTCTCTAGATACCCCTTAGCACGTAAAGGAATATTATTTGGGGGTCCAGCCATGGAGAAGAGTTTAGACACTAGGATAAGATAAGGAACACACCCATTATAAAGAAATCACATTAGGATTCTCTTTTTATGCTGTTCCTTAAAACACTAGTGCTTAGGAAATCTATT
The DNA here is from genome assembly GCF_028023285.1 of Balaenoptera ricei. NCBI lineage: Eukaryota > Metazoa > Chordata > Mammalia > Artiodactyla > Balaenopteridae > Balaenoptera > Balaenoptera ricei. The sequence continues at coordinate 49,889 of NW_026777632.1, forward strand.
GGAGGCAGAAGCAGTCAAGGGTAGCCTAGGGTTAGGGTTAGGCTTAGGGTTAGGCTTAGGGTACGGCTTAGGATACGGGTTCGGGGAGGGGTGCGGGTACGGCGTAGGGTATGGGTTAGGGTTAGGGTTAGGGTTAGTGTTAGGGTTAGGGCTCGGTTTAGGGTACGGGTTAGGATTAGGGTACGTGTTAGGGTTAGGGTAGGGGTTAGGGTTAGGGTACGTGTTAGGGTTAGGGTAGTTATTAAACCTATCCCACTCTCTAGACACTCCTTAGCACGTAAAGGAATATTATTTGGGGGTCCAGCCATGGAGAAGAGTTTAGACACTGGGATAAGGAACACACCCATTACAAAGAAATCACATTAGGATTCTCTTTTTAAGCTGTTCCTTAAAACACTAGTGCTTAGGAAATCTATTGGAGGCAGAAGCAGTCAAGGGTAGCCTAGGGTTAGGGTTAGGCTTAGGGTTAGGGTTAGGGTACGGCTTAGGGTACGGATTTGGGGAGTGGTGCGGGTACGGCGTAGGGTATGGGTTAGGGTTAGGGTTAGGGTTAGTGATAGGGTTAGGGCTCGGTTTAAGGTACGGGTTAGGAATAGGGTACGTGTTAGGGTTAGGGTAGGGGTTAGGGTTAGGATACGCGTTAGGGTTAGGGTAGTTATTAAACCTATCCCACTCTCTAGATACCCCTTAGCACGTAAAGGAATATTATTTGGGGGTCCAGCCATGGAGAAGAGTTTAGACACTGGGATAAGATAAGGAACACACCCATTATAAAGAAATCACATTAGGATTCTCTTTTTAAGCTGTTCCTTAAAACACTAGTGCTTAGGAAATCTATTGGAGGCAGAAGCAGTCAAGGGTAGCCTAGGGTTAGGGTTAGGCTTAGGGTTAGGCTTAGGGTACGGCTTAGGGTACGGATTCGGGGAGGGGTGCGGGTACGGCGTAGGGTATGGGTTAGGGTTAGGGTTAGGGTTAGTGATAGGGTTAGGGCTCGGGTTAGGGTACGGGTTAGGATTAGGGTACGTGTTAGGGTTAGGGTAGGGGTTAGGGTTAGGGTACGCGATAGGGTTAGGGTAGTTATTAAACCTATCCCACTCTCTAGATACCCCTTAGCACGTAAAGTAATATTATATGGGGGTCCAGCCATGGAGAAGAGTTTAGACACTGGGATAAGATAAGGAACACACCCATTATAAAGAAATCACATTAGGATTCTCTTTTTAAGCTGTTTCTTAAAACACTAGTGCTTAGGAAATCTATTGGAGGCAGAAGCAGTCAAGGGTAGCCTAGGGTTAGGGTTAGGCTTAGGGTTAGGCTTAGGGTACGGCTTAGGGTACGGGTTCGGGGAGGGGTGCGGGTACGGCGTAGGGTATGGGTTAGGGTTAGGGTTAGGGTTAGTGTTAGGGATAGGGCTCGGTTTAGGTTACGGGTTAGGAATCGGGTACGTGTTAGGGTTAGGGTAGGGGTTAGGGTTAGGGTACGTGTTAGGGTTAGGGTAGTTATTAAACCTATCCCACTCTCTAGACACCCCTTAGCACGTAAAGGAATATTATTTGGGGCTCCAGCCATGCAGAAGAGTTTAGACACTGGGATAAGATAAGGAACACACCCATTATAAAGAAATCACATTAGGATTCTCTTTTTAAGCTGTTCCTTAAAACATTAGTGCTTAGGAAATCTATTGGAGGCAGAAGCAGTCAAGGGTAGCCTAGGGTTAGGGTTAGGCTTAGGGTAAGGCTTAGGGTACGGCTTAGGGTACGGGTTCGGGGAGGGGTGCGGGTACGGCGTAGGGTATGGGTTAGGGTTAGGGTTAGGGTTAGTGATAGGGTTAGGGCTCGGTTTAAGGTACGGGTTAGGAATAGGGTACGTGTTAGGGTTAGGGTAGGGGTTAGGGTTAGGGTACGCGATAGGGTTAGGGTAGTTATTAAACCTATCCCACTCTCTAGATACCCCTTAGCACGTAAAGGAATATTATTTGGGGGTCCAGCCATGGAGAAGAGTTTAGACACTGGGATAAGGAACACACCCATTATAAAGAAATCACATTAGGATTCTCTTTTTAAGCTGTTCCTTCAAACACTAGTGCTTAGGAAATCTATTGGAGGCAGAAGCAGTCAAGGGTAGCCTAGGGTTAGGGTTAGGCTTAGGGTTAGGGTTAGGGTACGGCTTAGGGTACGGATTTGGGGAGTGGTGAGGGTACGGCGTAGGGTATGGGTTAGGGTTAGGGTTAGGGTTAGTGATAGGGTTAGGGCTCGGTTTAAGGTACGGGTTAGGAATAGGGTACGTGTTAGGGTTAGGGTAGGGGTTAGGGTTAGGGTACGCGATAGGGTTAGGGTAGTTATTAAACCTATCCCACTCTCTAGATACCCCTTAGCACGTAAAGTAATATTATATGGGGGTCCAGCCATGGAGAAGAGTTTAGACACTGGGATAAGATAAGGAACACACCCATTATAAAGAAATCACATTAGGATTCTCTTTTTAAGCTGTTTCTTAAAACACTAGTGCTTAGGAAATCTATTGGAGGCAGAAGCAGTCAAGGGTAGCCTAGGGTTAGGGTTAGGCTTAGGGTTAGGCTTAGGGTACGGCTTAGGGTACGGGTTCGGGGAGGGGTGCGGGTACGGCGTAGGGTATGGGTTAGGGTTAGGGTTAGGGTTAGTGTTAGGGTTAGGGCTCGGTTTAGGTTACGGGTTAGGAATAGGGTACGTGTTAGGGTTACGGTAGGGTTTAGGGTTAGGGTACGAGTTAGGGTTAGGGTAGTTATTAAACCTATCCCACTCTCTAGATACCCCTTAGCACGTAAAGGAATATTATTTGGGGGTCCAGCCATGGAGAAGAGTTTAGACACTGGGATAAGGAACACACCCATTACAAAGAAATCACATTAGGATTCTCTTTTTAAGCTGTTCCTTAAAACACTAGTGCTTAGGAAATCTATTGGAGGCAGAAGCAGTCAAGGGTAGCCTAGGGTTAGGGTTAGGCTTAGGGTTAGGGTTAGGGTACGGCTTAGGGTACGGATTTGGGGAGTGGTGAGGGTACGGCGTAGGGTATGGGTTAGGGTTAGGGTTAGGGTTAGTGATAGGGTTAGGGCTCGGTTTAAGGTACGGGTTAGGAATAGGGTACGTGTTAGGGTTAGGGTAGGGGTTAGGGTTAGGATACGCGTTAGGGTTTGGGTAGTTATTAAACCTATCCCACTCTCTAGATACCCCTTAGCACGTAAAGGAATATTATTTGGGGGTCCAGCCATGGAGAAGAGTTTAGACACTGGGATAAGATAAGGAACACACCCATTATAAAGAAATCACATTAGGATTCTCTTTTTAAGCTGTTCCTTCAAACACTAGTGCTTAGGAAATCTATGGGAGGCAGAAGCAGTCAAGGGTAGCCTAGGGTTAGGTTTAGGCATAGGGTTAGGGTTAGGGTACGGCTTAGGGTACGGGTACGGGGAGGGGTGCGGGTACGGCGTAGGGTATGGGTTAGGGTTAGGGTTAGGGTTAGTGTTAGGGTTAGGGCTCGGTTTAGGGTACGGGTTAGGATTAGGGTACGTGTTAGGGATAGGGTAGGGGTTAGGGTTAGGGTACGCGTTAGGGTTAGGGTAGTTATTAAACCTATCCCACTCTCTACATACCCCTTAGCACGTAAAGGAATATTATTTGGGGGTCCAGCCATGGCGAAGAGTTTAGACACTGGGATAAGATAAGGAACACACCCATTATAAAGAAATCACATTAGGATTCTCTTTTTAAGCTGTTCCTTAAAACACTAGTGCTTAGGAAATCTGTTGGAGGCAGAAGCAGTCAAGGGTAGCCTAGGGTTAGGGTTAGGCTTAGGGTTAGGCTTAGGGTACGGCTTAGGGTACAGATTCGGGGAGGGGTGCGGGTACTGCGTAGGGTATGGGTTAGGGTTAGGGTTAGGGTTAGTGTTAGGGTTAGGGCTCGGTTTAGGGTACGGGTTAGGATTAGGGTACGTGATAGGGTTGGGGTAGGGGTTAGGGTTAGGGTACGCGTTAGGGTTAGTGTAGTTATTAAACCTATCCCACTCTCTAGATACCCCTTAGCACGTAAAGGAATATTATTTGGGGGTCCAGCCATGGAGAAGAGTTTAGACACTAGGATAATATAAGGAACACACCCATTATAAAGAAATCACATTAGGATTCTCTTTTTATGCTGTTCCTTAAAACACTAGTGCTTAGGAAATCTATTGGAGGCAGAAGCAGTCAAGGGTAGCCTAGGGTTAGGGTTAGGCTTAGGGTTAGGCTTAGGGTACGGCTTAGGATACGGGTTCGGGGAGGGGTGCGGGTACGGCGTAGGGTATGGGTTAGGGTTAGGGTTAGGGTTAGTGTTAGGGTTAGGGCTCGGTTTAGGGTACGGGTTAGGATTAGGATACGTGTTAGGGTTAGGGTAGGGGTTAGGGTTAGGGTACGTGTTAGGGTTAGGGTAGTTATTAAACCTATCCCACTCTCTAGACACTCCTTAGCACGTAAAGGAATATTATTTGGGGGTCCAGCCATGGAGAAGAGTTTAGACACTGGGATAAGGAACACACCCATTACAAAGAAATCACATTAGGATTCTCTTTTTAAGCTGTTCCTTAAAACACTAGTGCTTAGGAAATCTATTGGAGGCAGAAGCAGTCAAGGGTAGCCTAGTGTTAGGGTTAGGCTTAGGGTTAGGGTTAGGGTACGGCTTAGGGTACGGATTTGGGGAGTGGTGCGGGTACGGCGTAGGGTATGGGTTAGGGTTAGGGTTAGGGTTAGTGATAGGGTTAGGGCTCGGTTTAAGGTACGGGTTAGGAATAGGGTACGTGTTAGGGTTAGGGTAGGGGTTAGGGTTAGGATACGCGTTAGGGTTAGGGTAGTTATTAAACCTATCCCACTCTCTAGATACCCCTTAGCACGTAAAGGAATATTATTTGGGGGTCCAGCCATGGAGAAGAGTTTAGACACTGGGATAAGATAAGGAACACACCCATTATAAAGAAATCACATTAGGATTCTCTTTTTAAGCTGTTTCTTAAAACACTAGTGCTTAGGAAATCTATTGGAGGCAGAAGCAGTCAAGGGTAGCCTAGGGTTAGGGTTAGGCTTAGGGTTAGGCTTAGGGTATGGCTTAGGGTACGGGTTCAGGGAGGGGTGCGGGTACGGCGTAGGGTATGGGTTAGGGTTAGGGTTAGGGTTAGTGTTAGGGTTAGGGCTCGGTTTAGGGTACGGGTTAGGATTAGGGTACGTGTTAGGGTTAGGGTAGGGGTTAGGGTTAGGGTACGCGTTAGGGTTAGGGTAGTTATTAAACCTATCCCACTCTCTAGATACCCCTTAGCACGTAAAGGAATATTATTTGGGGGTCCAGCCATGGAGAAGAGTTTAGACACTGGGATAAGGAACACACCCATTACAAAGAAATCACATTAGGATTCTCTTTTTAAGCTGTTCCTTAAAACACTAGTGCTTAGGAAATCTATTGGAGGCAGAAGCAGTCAAGGGTAGCCTAGTGTTAGGGTTAGGCTTAGGGTTAGGGTTAGGGTACGGCTTAGGGTACGGATTTGGGGAGTGGTGCGGGTACGGCGTAGGGTATGGGTTAGGGTTAGGGTTAGGGTTAGTGATAGGGTTAGGGCTCGGTTTAAGGAACGGGTTAGGAATAGGGTACGTGTTAGGGTTAGGGTAGGGGTTAGGGTTAGGATACGCGTTAGGGTTAGGGTAGTTATTAAACCTATCCCACTCTCTAGATACCCCTTAGCACGTAAAGGAATATTATTTGGGGGTCCAGCCATGGAGAAGAGTTTAGACACTGGGATAAGATAAGGAACACACCCATTATAAAGAAATCACATTAGGATTCTCTTTTTAAGCTGTTTCTTAAAACACTAGTGCTTAGGAAATCTATTGGAGGCAGAAGCAGTCAAGGGTAGCCTAGGGTTAGGGTTAGGCTTAGGGTTAGGCTTAGGGTATGGCTTAGGGTACGGGTTCGGGGAGGGGTGCGGGTACGGCGTAGGGTATGGGTTAGGGTTAGGGTTAGGGTTAGTGTTAGGGTTAGGGCTCGGTTTAGGGTACGGGTTAGGATTAGGGTACGTGTTAGGGTTAGGGTAGGGGTTAGGGTTAGGGTACGCGTTAGGGTTAGGGTAGTTATTAAACCTATCCCACTCTCTAGATACCCCTTAGCACGTAAAGGAATATTATTTGGGGGTCCAGCCATGGAGAAGAGTTTAGACACTAGGATAAGATAAGGAACACACCCATTATAAAGAAATCACATTAGGATTCTCTTTTTATGCTGTTCCTTAAAACACTAGTGCTTAGGAAATCTATTGGAGGCAGAAGCAGTCAAGGGTAGCCTAGGGTTAGGGTTAGGCTTAGGGTTAGGCTTAGGGTACGGCTTAGGATACGGGTTCGGGGAGGGGTGCGGGTACGGCGTAGGGTATGGGTTAGGGTTAGGGTTAGGGTTAGTGTTAGGGTTAGGGCTCGGTTTAGGGTACGGGTTAGGATTAGGGTACGTGTTAGGGTTAGGGTAGGGGTTAGGGTTAGGGTACGTGTTAGGGTTAGGGTAGTTATTAAACCTATCCCACTCTCTAGACACTCCTTAGCACGTAAAGGAATATTATTTGGGGGTCCAGCCATGGAGAAGAGTTTAGACACTGGGATAAGGAACACACCCATTACAAAGAAATCACATTAGGATTCTCTTTTTAAGCTGTTCCTTAAAACACTAGTGCTTAGGAAATCTATTGGAGGCAGAAGCAGTCAAGGGTAGCCTAGGGTTAGGGTTAGGCTTAGGGTTAGGGTTAGGGTACGGCTTAGGGTACGGATTTGGGGAGTGGTGCGGGTACGGCGTAGGGTATGGGTTAGGGTTAGGGTTAGGGTTAGTGATAGGGTTAGGGCTCGGTTTAAGGTACGGGTTAGGAATAGGGTACGTGTTAGGGTTAGGGTAGGGGTTAGGGTTAGGATACGCGTTAGGGTTAGGGTAGTTATTAAACCTATCCCACTCTCTAGATACCCCTTAGCACGTAAAGGAATATTATTTGGGGGTCCAGCCATGGAGAAGAGTTTAGACACTGGGATAAGATAAGGAACACACCCATTATAAAGAAATCACATTAGGATTCTCTTTTTAAGCTGTTCCTTAAAACACTAGTGCTTAGGAAATCTATTGGAGGCAGAAGCAGTCAAGGGTAGCCTAGGGTTAGGGTTAGGCTTAGGGTTAGGCTTAGGGTACGGCTTAGGGTACGGATTCGGGGAGGGGTGCGGGTACGGCGTAGGGTATGGGTTAGGGTTAGGGTTAGGGTTAGTGATAGGGTTAGGGCTCGGGTTAGGGTACGGGTTAGGATTAGGGTACGTGTTAGGGTTAGGGTAGGGGTTAGGGTTAGGGTACGCGATAGGGTTAGGGTAGTTATTAAACCTATCCCACTCTCTAGATACCCCTTAGCACGTAAAGTAATATTATATGGGGGTCCAGCCATGGAGAAGAGTTTAGACACTGGGATAAGATAAGGAACACACCCATTATAAAGAAATCACATTAGGATTCTCTTTTTAAGCTGTTTCTTAAAACACTAGTGCTTAGGAAATCTATTGGAGGCAGAAGCAGTCAAGGGTAGCCTAGGGTTAGGGTTAGGCTTAGGGTTAGGCTTAGGGTACGGCTTAGGGTACGGGTTCGGGGAGGGGTGCGGGTACGGCGTAGGGTATGGGTTAGGGTTAGGGTTAGGGTTAGTGTTAGGGTTAGGGCTCGGTTTAGGTTACGGGTTAGGAATAGGGTACGTGTTAGGGTTAGGGTAGGGGTTAGGGTTAGGGTACGTGTTAGGGTTAGGGTAGTTATTAAACCTATCCCACTCTCTAGACACCCCTTAGCACGTAAAGGAATATTATTTGGGGCTCCAGCCATGCAGAAGAGTTTAGACACTGGGATAAGATAAGGAACACACCCATTATAAAGAAATCACATTAGGATTCTCTTTTTAAGCTGTTCCTTAAAACATTAGTGCTTAGGAAATCTATTGGAGGCAGAAGCAGTCAAGGGTAGCCTAGGGTTAGGGTTAGGCTTAGGGTAAGGCTTAGGGTACGGCTTAGGGTACGGGTTCGGGGAGGGGTGCGGGTACGGCGTAGGGTATGGGTTAGGGTTAGGGTTAGGGTTAGTGTTAGGGTTAGGGCTCGGTTTAGGGTACGGGTTAGGATTAGGGTACGTGTTAGGGTTAGGGTAGGGGTTAGGGTTAGGGTACGCGTTAGGGTTAGGGTAGTTATTAAACCTATCCCACTCTCTAGATACCCCTTAGCACGTAAAGGAATATTATTTGGGGGTCCAGCCATGGAGAAGAGTTTAGACACTAGGATAAGATAAGGAACACACCCATTATAAAGAAATCACATTAGGATTCTCTTTTTATGCTGTTCCTTAAAACACTAGTGCTTAGGAAATCTATTGGAGGCAGAAGCAGTCAAGGGTAGCCTAGGGTTAGGGTTAGGCTTAGGGTTAGGCTTAGGGTACGGCTTAGGATACGGGTTCGGGTAGGGGTGCGGGTACGGCGTAGGGTATGGGTTAGGGTTAGGGTTAGGGCTCGGTTTAGGGTACGGGTTAGGATTAGGGTACGTGTTAGGGTTAGGGTAGGGGTTAGGGTTAGGGTACGTGTTAGGGTTAGGGTAGTTATTAAACCTATCCCACTCTCTAGACACTCCTTAGCACGTAAAGGAATATTATTTGGGGGTCCAGCCATGGAGAAGAGTTTAGACACTGGGATAAGGAACACACCCATTACAAAGAAATCACATTAGGATTCTCTTTTTAAGCTGTTCCTTAAAACACTAGTGCTTAGGAAATCTATTGGAGGCAGAAGCAGTCAAGGGTAGCCTAGGGTTAGGGTTAGGCTTAGGGTTAGGGTTAGGGTACGGCTTAGGGTAGGGGTTCGGGGAGGGGTTCGGGTACGGCGTAGGGTATGGGTTAGGGTTAGGGTTAGGGTTCGTGTTAGGGTTAGGGCTCGGTTTAGGGTACGGGTTAGGATTAGGGTACGTGTTAGGGTTAGGGTAGGGGTTAGGGTTAGGGTACGCATTAGGGTTAGGGTAGTTAGTAAACCTATCCCACTCTCTAGATACCCCTTAGCACGTAAAGGAATATTATTTGGGGGTCCAGCCATGGAGAAGAGTTTAGACACTAGGATAAGATAAGGAACACACCCATTATAAAGAAATCACATTAGGATTCTCTTTTTAAGCTGTTCCTTCAAACACTAGTGCTTAGGAAATCTATTGGAGGCAGAAGCAGTCAAGGGTAGCCTAGGGTTAGGGTTAGGCTTAGGGTTAGGGTTAGGGTACGGCTTAGGGTACGGGTTCGGGGAGGGGTTCGGGTACGGCGTAGGGTATGGGTTAGGGTTAGGGTTAGGGTTTGAGTTAGGGTTAGGGCTCGGTTTAGTGTACGGGTTAGGATTAGGGTACGTTTTAGGGTTAGGGTAGGGGTTAGGGTTAGGGTACGCGTTAGGGTTAGGGTAGTTATTAAACCTATCCCACTCTCTAGATACCCCTTAGCATGTAAAGGAATATTATTTGGGGGTCCAGCCATGGAGAAGAATTTAGACACTAGGATAAGATAAGGAACACACCCATTATAAAGAAATCACATTAGGATTCTCTTTTTAAGCTGTTCCTTCAAACACTAGTGCTTAGGAAATCTATTGGAGGCAGAAGCAGTCAAGGGTAGCCTAGGGTTAGGGTTAGGCTTAGGGTTAGGCTTAGGGTACGGCTTAGGGTACGGGTTCGGGGAGGGGTTCGGGTACGGCGTAGGGTATGGGTTAGGGTTAGGGTTAGGGTTAGTGTTAGGGTTAGGGCTCGGTTCAGGGTACGGGTTAGGATTAGGGTACGTGTTAGGGTTAGGGTAGGGGTTAGGGTTAGGGTACGCATTAGGGTTAGGGTAGTTATTAAACCTATCCCACTCTCTAGATACCCCTTAGCACGTAAAGGAATATTATTTGCGGGTCCAGCCATGGAGAAGAGTTTAGACACTAGGATAAGATAAGGAACACACCCATTATAAAGAAATCACATTAGGATTCTCTTTTTAAGCTGTTCCTTCAAACACTAGTGCTTAGGAAATCTGTTGGAGGCAGAAGCAGTCAAGGGTAGCCTAGGGTTAGGGTTAGGCTTAGGGTTAGGCTTAGGGTACGGCTTAGGGTACGGGTTCGGGGAGGGGTTCGGGTACGGCGTAGGGTATGGGTTAGAGTTAGGGTTAGGGTTAGTGTTAGGGTTAGGGCTCGGTTCAGGGTACGGGTTAGGATTAGGGTACGTGTTAGGGTTAGGGTAGGGGTTAGGGTTAGGGTACGTGTTAGGGTTAGGGTAGTTATTAAACCTATCCCACTCTCTAGATACCCCTTAGCACGTAAGGGAATATTATTTGGGGGTCCAGCCATGGAGAAGAGTTTAGACACTAGGATAAGATAAGGAACACACCCATTATAAAGAAATCACATTAGGATTCTCTTTTTAAGCTGTTTCTTAAAACACTAGTGCTTAGGAAATCTATTGGAGGCAGAAGCAGTCAAGGGTAGCCTAGGGTTAGGGTTAGGCTTAGGGTTAGGCTTAGGGTACGGCTTAGGGTACGGGTTCGGGGAGGGGTTAGGGTACGGCGTAGGGTATGGGTTAGGGTTAGGGTTAGGGTTAGTGTTAGGGTTAGGGCTCGGTTCAGGGTACGGGTTAGGATTAGGGTACGTGTTAGGGATAGGGTAGGGGTTAGGGTTAGGGTACGCGTTAGGGTTAGGGTAGTTATTAAACCTATCCCACTCTCTAGATACCCCTTAGCACGTAAAGGAATATTATTTGGGGGTCCAGCCATGGAGAAGAGTTTAGACACTAGGATAAGATAAGGAACACACCCATTATAAAGAAATCACATTAGGATTCTCTTTTTAAGCTGTTCCTTCAAACACTAGTGCTTAGGAAATCTGTTGGAGGCAGAAGCAGTCAAGGGTAGCCTAGGGTTAGAGTTAGGCTTAGGGTTAGCCTTAGGGTACGGCTTAGGGTACGGGTTCGGGGAGGGGTTCGGGTACGGCGTAGGGTATGGGTTAGGGTTAGGGTTAGGGTTAGTGTTAGGGTTAGGGCTCGGTTCAGGGTACGGGTTAGGATTAGGGTACGTGTTAGGGTTAGGGTAGGGGTTAGGGTTAGGGTACGTGTTAGGGTTAGGGTAGTTATTAAACCTATCCCACTCTCTAGATACCCCTTAGCACGTAAAGGAATATTATTTGGGGGTCCAGCCATGGAGAAGAGTTTAGACACTAGGATAAGATAAGGAACACACCCATTATAAAGAAATCACATTAGGATTCTCTTTTTAAGCTGTTCCTTCAAACACTAGTGCTTAGGAAATCTGTTGGAGGCAGAAGCAGTCAAGGGTAGCCTAGGGTTAGGGTTAGGCTTAGGGTTAGGCTTAGGGTACGGCTTAGGGTACGGGTTCGGGGAGGGGTTCGGGTACGGCGTAGGGTATGGGTTAGGGTTAGGGTTAGGGTTAGTGTTAGGGTTAGGGCTCGGTTCAGGGTACGGGTTAGGATTAGGGTACGTGTTAGGGTTAGGGTAGGGGTTAGGGTTAGGGTACGCATTAGGGTTAGGGTAGTTATTAAACCTATCCCACTCTCTAGATACCCCTTAGCACGTAAAGGAATATTATTTGGGGGTTCAGCCATGGAGAAGAGTTTAGACACTAGGATAAGATAAGGAACACACCCATTATAAAGAAATCACATTAGGATTCTCTTTTTAAGCTGTTCCTTCAAACACTAGTGCTTAGGAAATCTGTTGGAGGCAGAAGCAGTCAAGGGTAGCCTAGGTTTAGAGTTAGGCTTAGGGTTAGGCTTAGGGTACGGCTTAGGGTACGGGTTCGGGGAGGGGTTCGGGTACGGCGTAGGGTATGGGTTAGGGTTAGGGTTAGGGTTAGTGTTAGGGTTAGGGCTCGGTTCAGGGTACGGGTTAGGATTAGGGTACGTGTTAGGGTTAGGTTAGGGGTTAGGGTTAGGGTACGCGTTAGGGTTAGGGTAGTTATTAAACCTATCCCACTCTCTAGATACCCCTTAGCACGTAAAGGAATATTATTTGCGGGTCCAGCCATGGAGAAGAGTTTAGACACTAGGATAAAATAAGGAACACATACATTATAAAGAAATCACATTAGGATTCTCTTTTTAAGCTGTTCCTTAAAACACTAGTGCTTAGGAAATCTATTGGAGGCAGAAGCAGTCAAGGATAGCCTAGGGTTAGGGTTAGGCTTAGGGTTAGGGTTAGGGTACGGCTTAGGGTAGGGGTTCGGGGAGGGGTTCGGGTACGGCGTAGGGTATGGGTTAGGGTTAGGGTTAGGGTTCGTGTTAGGGTTAGGGCTCGGTTTAGGGTACGGGTTAGGATTAGGGTACGTGTTAGGGTTAGGGTACGCATTAGGGTTAGGGTAGTTAGTAAACCTATCCCACTCTCTAGATACCCCTTAGCACGTAAAGGAATATTATTTGCGGGTCCAGCCATGGAGAAGAGTTTAGACACTAGGATAAGATAAGGAACACACCCATTATAAAGAAATCACTTTAGGATTCTCTTTTTAAGCTGTTCCTTCAAACACTAGTGCTTAGGAAATCTATTGGAGGCAGAAGCAGTCAAGGGTAGCCTAGGGTTAGGTTTAGGCTTAGGGTTAGGGTTAGGGTACGGCTTAGGGTACGGGTTCGGGGAGGGGTTCGGGTACGGCGTAGGGTATGGGTTAGTGTTAGGGTTAGGGTTTGAGTTACGGTTAGGGCTCGGTTTAGTGTACGGGTTAGGATTAGGGTACGTTTTAGGGTTAGGGTAGGGGTTAGGGTTAGGGTACGCATTAGGGTTAGGGTAGTTATTAAACCTATCCCACTCTCTAGATACCCCTTAGCACATAAAGGAATATTATTTGGGGGTCCAGCCATGGAGAAGAGTTTAGACACTAGGATAAGATAAGGAACACACCCATTATAAAGAAATCACATTAGGATTCTCTTTTTAAGCTGTTCCTTCAAACACTAGTGCTTAGGAAATCTGTTGGAGGCAGAAGCAGTCAAGGGTAGCCTAGGGTTAGGGTTAGGCTTAGGGTTAGGCTTAGGGTACGGCTTAGGGTACGGGTTCGGGGAGGGGTTCGGGTACGGCGTAGGGTATGGGTTAGGGTTAGGGTTAGGGTTAGTGTTAGGGTTAGGGCTCGGTTCAGGGTACGGGTTAGGATTAGGGTACGTGTTAGGGTTAGGGTAGGGGTTAGGGTTAGGGTACGCATTAGGGTTAGGGTAGTTATTAAACCTATCCCACTCTCTAGATACGCCTTAGCACGTAAAGGAATATTATTTGGGGGTCCAGCCATGGAGAAGAGTTTAGACACTAGGATAAGATAAGGAACACACCCATTATAAAGAAATCACATTAGGATTCTCTTTTTAAGCTGTTCCTTCAAACACTAGTGCTTAGGAAATCTGTTGGAGGCAGAAGCAGTCAAGGGTAGCCTAGGGTTAGAGTTAGGCTTAGGGTTAGGCTTAGGGTACGGCTTAGGGAACGGGTTCGGGGAGGGGTTCGGGGAGGGGTTCGTGTACGGCGTAGGGTATGGGTTAGGGTTAGGGTTAGGGTTAGTGTTAGGGTTAGGGCTCGGTTCAGGGTACGGGTTAGGATTAGGGTACGTGTTAGGGTTAGGGTAGGGGTTAGGTTTAGGGTACGTGTTAGGGTTAGGGTAGTTATTAAACCTATCCCACTCTCTAGATACCCCTTAGCACGTAAAGGAATATTATTTGGGGCTCCAGCCATGCAGAAGAGTTTAGACACTGGGATAAGATAAGGAACACACCCATTATAAAGAAATCACATTAGGATTCTCTTTTTAAGCTGTTCCTTAAAACACTAGTGCTTAGGAAATCTATTGGAGGCAGAAGCAGTCAAGGGTAGCCTAGGGTTAGGGTTAGGCTTAGGGTTAGGCTTAGGGTACGGCTTAGGGTACGGATTCGGGGAGGGGTGCGGGTACGGCGTAGGGTATGGGTTAGGGTTAGGGTTAGGGTTAGTGATAGGGTTAGGGCTCGGGTTAGGGTACGGGTTAGGATTAGGGTACGTGTTAGGGTTAGGGTAGGGGTTAGGGTTAGGGTACGCGATAGGGTTAGGGTAGTTATTAAACTTATCCCACTCTCTAGATACCCCTTAGCACGTAAAGTAATATTATATGGGGGTCCAGCCATGGAGAAGAGTTTAGACACTGGGATAAGATAAGGAACACACCCATTATAAAGAAATCACATTAGGATTCTCTTTTTAAGCTGTTTCTTAAAACACTAGTGCTTAGGAAATCTATTGGAGGCAGAAGCAGTCAAGGGTAGCCTAGGGTTAGGGTTAGGCTTAGGGTTAGGCTTAGGGTACGGCTTAGGGTACGGGTTCGGGGAGGGGTGCGGGTACGGCGTAGGGTATGGGTTAGGGTTAGGGTTAGGGTTAGTGTTAGGGTTAGGGCTCGGTTTAGGGTACGGGTTAGGTTTAGGGTACGTGTTAGGGTTAGGGTAGGGGTTAGGGTTAGGGTACGCGTTAGGGTTAGGGTAGTTATTAAACCTATCCCACTCTCTAGATACCCCTTAGCACGTAAAGGAATATTATTTGGGGGTCCAGCCATGGAGAAGAGTTTAGACACTAGGATAAGATAAGGAACACACCCATTATAAAGAAATCACATTAGGATTCTCTTTTTATGCTGTTCCTTAAAACACTAGTGCTTAGGAAATCTATTGGAGGCAGAAGCAGTCAAGGGTAGCCTAGGGTTAGGGTTAGGCTTAGGGTACGGCTTAGGATACGGGTTCGGGGAGGGGTGCGGGTACGGCGTAGGGTATGGGTTAGGGTTAGGGTTAGGGCTCGGTTTAGGGTACGGGTTAGGATTAGGATACGTGTTAGGGTTAGGGTAGGGGTTAGGGTTAGGGTACGTGTTAGGGTTAGGGTAGTTATTAAACCTATCCCACTCTCTAGACACTCCTTAGCACGTAAAGGAATATTATTTGGGGGTCCAGCCATGGAGAAGAGTTTAGACACTGGGATAAGATAAGGAACACACCCATTATAAAGAAATCACATTAGGATTCTCTTTTTAAACTGTTCCTTAAAACACTAGTGCTTAGGAAATCTATTGGAGGCAGAAGCAGTCAAGGGTAGCCTAGGGTTAGGGTTAGGCTTAGGGTTAGGCTTAGGGTACGGCTTAGGGTACGGATTCGGGGAGGGGTGCGGGTACGGCATAGGGTATGGGTTAGGGTTAGGGTTAGTGATAGGGTTAGGGCTCGGGTTAGGGTACGGGTTAGGATTAGGGTACGTGTTAGGGTTAGGGTAGGGGTTAGGGTTAGGGTACGCGATAGGGTTAGGGTAGTTATTAAACTTATCCCACTCTCTAGATACCCCTTAGCACGTAAAGTAATATTATATGGGGGTCCAGCCATGGAGAAGAGTTTAGACACTGGGATAAGATAAGGAACACACCCATTATAAAGAAATCACATTAGGATTCTCTTTTTAAGCTGTTTCTTAAAACACTATTGCTTAGGAAATCTATTGGAGGCAGAAGCAGTCAAGGGTAGCCTAGGGTTAGGGTTAGGCTTAGGGTTAGGCTTAGGGTACGGCTTAGGGTACAGGTTCGGGGAGGGGTGCGGGTACGGCGTAGGGTTAGGGTTAGTGTTAGGGTTAGGGCTCGGTTTAGGTTACGGGTTAGGAATAGGGTACGTGTTAGGGTTACGGTAGGGTTTAGGGTTAGGGTACGCGTTAGGGTTAGGGTAGTTATTAAACCTATCCCACTCTCTAGATACCCCTTAGCACGTAAAGGAATATTATTTGGGGGTCCAGCCATGGAGAAGAGTTTAGACACTGGGATAAGGAACACACCCATTACAAAGAAATCACATTAGGATTCTCTTTTTAAGCTGTTCCTTAAAACACTAGTGCTTAGGAAATCTATTGGAGGCAGAAGCAGTCAAGGGTAGCCTAGGGTTAGGGTTAGGCTTAGGGTTAGGGTTAGGGTACGGCTTAGGGTACGGATTTGGGGAGTGGTGAGGGTACGGCGTAGGGTATGGGTTAGGGTTAGGGTTAGGGTTAGTGATAGGGTTAGGGCTCGGTTTAAGGTACGGGTTAGGAATAGGGTACGTGTTAGGGTTAGGGTAGGGGTTAGGGTTAGGATACGCGTTAGGGTTAGGGTAGTTATTAAACCTATCCCACTCTCTAGATACCCCTTAGCACGTAAAGGAATATTATTTGGGGGTCCAGCCATGGAGAAGAGTTTAGACACTGGGATAAGATAAGGAACACACCCATTATAAAGAAATCACATTAGGATTCTCTTTTTAAGCTGTTCCTTCAAACACTAGTGCTTAGGAAATCTATGGGAGGCAGAAGCAGTCAAGGGTAGCCTAGGGTTAGGTTTAGGCATAGGGTTAGGGTTAGGGTACGGCTTAGGGTACGGGTACGGGGAGGGGTGCGGGTACGGCGTAGGGTATGGGTTAGGGTTAGGGGTTAGGGTTAGTGTTAGGGTTAGGGCTCGGTTTAGGGTACGGGTTAGGATTAGGGTACGTGTTAGGGTTAGGGTAGGGGTTAGGGTTAGGGTACGCGTTAGGGTTAGGGTAGTTATTAAACCTATCCCACTCTCTACATACCCCTTAGCACGTAAAGGAATATTATTTGGGGGTACAGCCATGGAGAAGAGTTTAGACACTGGGATAAGGAACACACCCATTACAAAGAAATCACATTAGGATTCTCTTTTTAAGCTGTTCCTTAAAACACTAGTGCTTAGGAAATCTATTGGAGGCAGAAGCAGTCAAGGGTAGCCTAGGGTTAGGGTTAGGCTTAGGGTTAGGGTTAGGGTACGGCTTAGGGTACGGATTTGGGGAGTGGTGAGGGTACGGCGTAGGGTATGGGTTAGGGTTAGGGTTAGGGTTAGTGATAGGGTTAGGCTCGGTTTAAGGTACGGGTTAGGAATAGGGTACGTGTTAGGGTTAGGGTAGGGGTTAGGGTTAGGATACGCGTTAGGGTTAGGGTAGTTATTAAACCTATCCCACTCTCTAGATACCCCTTAGCACGTAAAGGAATATTATTTGGGGGTCCAGCCATGGAGAAGAGTTTAGACACTGGGATAAGATAAGGAACACACCCATTATAAAGAAATCACATTAGGATTCTCTTTTTAAGCTGTTCCTTAAAACACTAGTGCTTAGGAAATCTATGGGAGGCAGAAGCAGTCAAGGGTAGCCTAGGGTTAGGATTAGGCATAGGGTTAGGGTTAGGGTACGGCTTAGGGTACGGGTACGGGGAGGGGTGCGGGTACGGCGTAGGGTATGGGTTAGGGTTAGTGTTAGGGTTAGTGTTAGGGTTAGGGCTCGGTTTAGGGTACGGGTTAGGATTAGGGTACGTGTTAGGGTTAGGGTAGGGGTTAGGGTTAGGGTACGCGTTAGGGTTAGGGTAGTTATTAAACCTATCCCACTCTCTACATACCCCTTAGCACGTAAAGGAATATTATTTGGGGGTCCAGCATGGAGAAGAGTTTAGACACTGGGATAAGATAAGGAACACACCCATTATAAAGAAATCACATTAGGATTCTCTTTTTAAGCTGTTCCTTAAAACACTAGTGCTTAGGAAATCTATTGGAGGCAGAAGCAGTCAAGGGTAGCCTAGGGTTAGGGTTAGGCTTAGGGTTAGGCTTAGGGTACGGCTTAGGGTACAGATTCGGGGAGGGGTGCGGGTACGGCGTAGGGTATGGGTTAGGGTTAGGGTTAGGGTTAGTGTTAGGGTTAGGGCTCGGTTTAGGGTACGGGTTAGGATTAGGGTACGTGTTAGGGTTGGGGTAGGGGTTAGGGTTAGGGTACGCGTTAGGGTTAGGGTAGTTATTAAACCTATCCCACTCTCTAGATACCCCTTAGCACGTAAAGGAATATTATTTGGGGGTCCAGCCATGGAGAAGAGTTTAGACACTAGGATAATATAAGGAACACACCCATTATAAAGAAATCACATTAGGATTCTCTTTTTATGCTGTTCCTTAAACACTAGTGCTTAGGAAATCTATTGGAGGCAGAAGCAGTCAAGGGTAGCCTAGGGTTAGGGTTAGGCTTAGGGTTAGGCTTAGGGTACGGCTTAGGATACGGGTTCGGGGAGGGGTGCGGGTACGGCGTAGGGTATGGGTTAGGGTTAGGGTTAGGGTTAGTGTTAGGGTTAGGGCTCGGTTTAGGGTACGGTTTAGGATTAGGATACGTGTTAGGGTTAGGGTAGGGGTTAGGGTTAGGGTACGTGTTAGGGTTAGGGTAGTTATTAAACCTATCCCACTCTCTAGACACTCCTTAGCACGTAAAGGAATATTATTTGGGGGTCCAGCCATGGAGAAGAGTTTAGACACTGGGATAAGGAACACACCCATTACAAAGAAATCACATTAGGATTCTCTTTTTAAGCTGTTCCTTAAGACACTAGTGCTTAGGAAATCTATTGGAGGCAGAAGCAGTCAAGGGTAGCCTAGTGTTAGGGTTAGGCTTAGGGTTAGGGTTAGGGTACGGCTTAGGGTACGGATTTGGGGAGTGGTGCGGGTACGGCGTAGGGTATGGGTTAGGGTTAGGGTTAGGGTTAGTGATAGGGTTAGGGCTCGGTTTAAGGTACGGGTTAGGAATAGGGTACGTGTTAGGGTTAGGGTAGGGGTTAGGGTTAGGATACGCGTTAGGGTTAGGTAGTTATTAAACCTATCCCACTCTCTAGATACCCCTTAGCACGTAAAGGAATATTATTTGGGGGTCCAGCCATGGAGAAGAGTTTAGACACTGGGATAAGATAAGGAACACACCCATTATAAAGAAATCACATTAGGATTCTCTTTTAAGCTGTTCCTTAAAACACTAGTGCTTAGGAAATCTATTGGAGGCAGAAGCAGTCAAGGGTAGCCTAGGGTTAGGGTTAGGCTTAGGGTTAGGCTTAGGGTACGGCTTAGGGTACGGATTCGGGGAGGGGTGCGGGTACGGCGTAGGGTATGGGTTAGGGTTAGGGTTAGGGTTAGTGATAGGGTTAGGGCTCGGGTTAGGGTACGGGTTAGGATTAGGGTACGTGTTAGGGTTAGGGTAGGGGTTAGGGTTAGGGTACGCGATAGGGTTAGGGTAGTTATTAAACTTATCCCACTCTCTAGATACCCCTTAGCACGTAAAGTAATATTATATGGGGGTTCAGCCATGGAGAAGAGTTTAGACACTCGGATAAGATAAGGAACACACCCATTATAAAGAAATCACATTAGGATTCTCTTTTTAAGCTGTTTCTTAAAACACTAGTGCTTAGGAAATCTATTGGAGGCAGAAGCAGTCAAGGGTAGCCTAGGGTTAGGGTTAGGCTTAGGGTTAGGCTTAGGGTACGGCTTAGGGTACGGGTTCGGGGAGGGGTGCGGGTACGGCGTAGGGTATGGGTTAGGGTTAGGGTTAGGGTTAGTGTTAGGGTTAGGCTCGGTTTAGGGTACGGGTTAGGATTAGGGTACGTGTTAGGGTTAGGGTAGGGGTTAGGGTTAGGGTACGCGTTAGGGTTAGGGTAGTTATTAAACCTATCCCACTCTCTAGATACCCCTTAGCACGTAAAGGAATATTATTTGGGGGTCCAGCCATGGAGAAGAGTTTAGACACTAGGATAAGATAAGGAACACACCCATTATAAAGAAATCACATTAGGATTCTCTTTTTATGCTGTTCCTTAAAACACTAGTGCTTAGGAAATCTATTGGAGGCAGAAGCAGTCAAGGGTAGCCTAGGGTTAGGGTTAGGCTTAGGGTTAGGCTTAGGTACGGCTTAGGATACGGGTTCGGGGAGGGGTGCGGGTACGGCGTAGGGTATGGGTTAGGGTTAGGGTTAGGGTTAGTGTTAGGGTTAGGGCTCGGTTTAGGGTACGGGTTAGGATTAGGGTACGTGTTAGGGTTAGGGTAGGGGTTAGGGTTAGGGTACGTGTTAGGGTTAGGGTAGTTATTAAACCTATCCCACTCTCTAGACACTCCTTAGCACGTAAAGGAATATTATTTGGGGGTCCAGCATGGAGAAGAGTTTAGACACTGGGATAAGGAACACACCCATTACAAAGAAATCACATTAGGATTCTCTTTTTAAGCTGTTCCTTAAAACACTAGTGCTTAGGAAATCTATTGGAGGCAGAAGCAGTCAAGGGTAGCCTAGGGTTAGGGTTAGGCTTAGGGTTAGGGTTAGGGTACGGCTTAGGGTACGGATTTGGGGAGTGGTGCGGGTACGGCGTAGGGTATGGGTTAGGGTTAGGGTTAGGGTTAGTGATAGGGTTAGGGCTCGGTTTAAGGTACGGGTTAGGAATAGGGTACGTGTTAGGGTTAGGGTAGGGGTTAGGGTTAGGATACGCGTTAGGGTTAGGGTAGTTATTAAACCTATCCCACTCTCTAGATACCTTTAGCACGTAAAGGAATATTATTTGGGGGTCCAGCCATGGAGAAGAGTTTAGACACTGGGATAAGATAAGGAACACACCCATTATAAAGAAATCACATTAGGATTCTCTTTTTAAGCTGTTCCTTAAAACACTAGTGCTTAGGAAATCTATTGGAGGCAGAAGCAGTCAAGGGTAGCCTAGGGTTAGGGTTAGGCTTAGGGTTAGGCTTAGGGTACGGCTTAGGGTACGGATTCGGGGAGGGGGTGCGGGTACGGCGTAGGGTATGGGTTAGGGTTAGGGTTAGGGTTAGTGATAGGGTTAGGGCTCGGGTTAGGGTACGGGTTAGGATTAGGGTACGTGTTAGGGTTAGGGTAGGGGTTAGGGTTAGGGTACGCGATAGGGTTAGGGTAGTTATTAAACCTATCCCACTCTCTAGATACCCCTTAGCACGTAAAGTAATATTATATGGGGGTCCAGCCATGGAGAAGAGTTTAGACACTGGGATAAGATAAGGAACACACCCATTATAAAGAAATCACATTAGGATTCTCTTTTTAAGCTGTTTCTTAAAACACTAGTGCTTAGGAAATCTATTGGAGGCAGAAGCAGTCAAGGGTAGCCTAGGGTTAGGGTTAGGCTTAGGGTTAGGCTTAGGGTACGGCTTAGGGTACGGGTTCGGGGAGGGGTGCGGGTACGGCGTAGGGTATGGGTTAGGGTTAGGGTTAGGGTTAGTGTTAGGGTTAGGGCTCGGTTTAGGTTACGGGTTAGGAATAGGGTACGTGTTAGGGTTACGGTAGGGTTTAGGGTTAGGGTACGCGTTAGGGTTAGGGTAGTTATTAAACCTATCCCACTCTCTAGATACCCCTTAGCACGTAAAGGAATATTATTTGGGGGTCCAGCCATGGAGAAGAGTTTAGACACTGGGATAAGGAACACACCCATTACAAAGAAATCACATTAGGATTCTCTTTTTAAGCTGTTCCTTAAAACACTAGTGCTTAGGAAATCTATTGGAGGCAGAAGCAGTCAAGGGTAGCCTAGGGTTAGGGTTAGGCTTAGGGTTAGGGTTAGGGTACGGCTTAGGGTACGGATTTGGGGAGTGGTGAGGGTACGGCGTAGGGTATGGGTTAGGGTTAGGGTTAGGGTTAGTGATAGGGTTAGGGCTCGGTTTAAGGTACGGGTTAGGAATAGGGTACGTGTTAGGGTTAGGGTAGGGGTTAGGGTTAGGGTACGCGATAGGGTTAGGGTAGTTATTAAACCTATCCCACTCTCTAGATACCCCTTAGCACGTAAAGTAATATTATATGGGGGTCCAGCCATGGAGAAGAGTTTAGACACTGGGATAAGATAAGGAACACACCCATTATAAAGAAATCACATTAGGATTCTCTTTTTAAGCTGTTTCTTAAAACACTAGTGCTTAGGAAATCTATTGGAGGCAGAAGCAGTCAAGGGTAGCCTAGGGTTAGGGTTAGGCTTAGGGTTAGGCTTAGGGTACGGCTTAGGGTATGGGTTCGGGGAGGGGTGCGGGTACGGCGTAGGGTATGGGTTAGGGTTAGGGTTAGGGTTAGTGTTAGGGTTAGGGCTCGGTTTAGGTTACGGGTTAGGAATAGGGTACGTGTTAGGGTTACGGTAGGGTTTAGGGTTAGGGTACGCGTTAGGGTTAGGGTAGTTATTAAACCTATCCCACTCTCTAGATACCCCTTAGCACGTAAAGGAATATTATTTGGGGGTCCAGCCATGGAGAAGAGTTTAGACACTGGGATAAGGAACACACCCATTACAAAGAAATCACATTAGGATTCTCTTTTTAAGCTGTTCCTTAAAACACTAGTGCTTAGGAAATCTATTGGAGGCAGAAGCAGTCAAGGGTAGCCTAGGGTTAGGGTTAGGCTTAGGGTTAGGGTTAGGGTACGGCTTAGGGTACGGATTTGGGGAGTGGTGAGGGTACGGCGTAGGGTATGGGTTAGGGTTAGGGTTAGGGTTAGTGATAGGGTTAGGGCTCGGTTTAAGGTACGGGTTAGGAATAGGGTACGTGTTAGGGTTAGGGTAGGGGTTAGGGTTAGGATACGCGTTAGGGTTAGGGTAGTTATTAAACCTATCCCACTCTCTAGATACCCCTTAGCACGTAAAGGAATATTATTTGGGGGTCCAGCCATGGAGAAGAGTTTAGACACTGGGATAAGATAAGGAACACACCCATTATAAAGAAATCACATTAGGATTCTCTTTTTAAGCTGTTCCTTAAAACACTAGTGCTTAGGAAATCTATGGGAGGCAGAAGCAGTCAAGGGTAGCCTAGGGTTAGGTTTAGGCATAGGGTTAGGGTTAGGGTACGGCTTAGGGTACGGGTACGGGGAGGGGTGCGGGTACGGCGTAGGGTATGGGTTAGGGTTAGGGTTAGGGTTAGTGTTAGGGTTAGGGCTCGGTTTAGGGTACGGGTTAGGATTAGGGTACGTGTTAGGGTTAGGGTAGGGGTTAGGGTTAGGGTACGCGTTAGGGTTAGGGTAGTTATTAAACCTATCCCACTCTCTACATACCCCTTAGCACGTAAAGGAATATTATTTGGGGGTCCAGCCATGGAGAAGAGTTTAGACACTGGGATAAGATAAGGAACACACCCATTATAAAGAAATCACATTAGGATTCTCTTTTTAAGCTGTTCCTTAAAACACTAGTGCTTAGGAAATCTATTGGAGGCAGAAGCAGTCAAGGGTAGCCTAGGGTTAGGGTTAGGCTTAGGGTTAGGCTTAGGGTACGGCTTAGGGTACAGATTCGGGGAGGGGTGCGGGTACGGCGTAGGGTATGGGTTAGGGTTAGGGTTAGGGTTAGTGTTAGGGTTAGGGCTCGGTTTAGGGTACGGGTTAGGATTAGGGTACGTGTTAGGGTTGGGGTAGGGGTTAGGGTTAGGGTACGCGTTAGGGTTAGGGTAGTTATTAAACCTATCCCACTCTCTAGATACCCCTTAGCACGTAAAGGAATATTATTTGGGGGTCCAGCCATGGAGAAGAGTTTAGACACTAGGATAATATAAGGAACACACCCATTATAAAGAAATCACATTAGGATTCTCTTTTTATGCTGTTCCTTAAAACACTAGTGCTTAGGAAATCTATTGGAGGCAGAAGCAGTCAAGGGTAGCCTAGGGTTAGGGTTAGGCTTAGGGTTAGGCTTAGGGTACGGCTTAGGATACGGGTTCGGGGAGGGGTGCGGGTACGGCGTAGGGTATGGGTTAGGGTTAGGGTTAGGGTTAGTGATAGGGTTAGGGCTCGGTTTAAGGTACGGGTTAGGAATAGGGTACGTGTTAGGGTTAGGGTAGGGGTTAGGGTTAGGATACGCGTTAGGGTTAGGGTAGTTATTAAACCTATCCCACTCTCTAGATACCCCTTAGCACGTAAAGGAATATTATTTGGGGGTCCAGCCATGGAGAAGAGTTTAGACACTGGGATAAGATAAGGAACACACCCATTATAAAGAAATCACATTAGGATTCTCTTCTTAAGCTGTTCCTTAAAACACTAGTGCTTAGGAAATCTATTGGAGGCAGAAGCAGTCAAGGGTAGCCTAGGGTTAGGGTTAGGCTTAGGGTTAGGCTTAGGGTACGGCTTAGGGTACGGATTCGGGGAGGGGTGCGGGTACGGCGTAGGGTATGGGTTAGGGTTAGGGTTAGGGTTAGTGATAGGGTTAGGGCTCGGGTTAGGGTACGGGTTAGGATTAGGGTACGTGTTAGGGTTAGGGTAGGGGTTAGGGTTAGGGTACGCGATAGGGTTAGTGTAGTTATTAAACCTATCCCACTCTCTAGATACCCCTTAGCACGTAAAGTAATATTATATGGGGGTCCAGCCATGGAGAAGAGTTTAGACACTGGGATAAGATAAGGAACACACCCATTATAAAGAAATCACATTAGGATTCTCTTTTTAAGCTGTTTCTTAAAACACTAGTGCTTAGGAAATCTATTGGAGGCAGAAGCAGTCAAGGGTAGCCTAGGGTTAGGGTTAGGCTTAGGGTTAGGCTTAGGGTACGGCTTAGGGTACGGGTTCGGGGAGGGGTGCGGGTACGGCGTAGGGTATGGGTTAGGGTTAGGGTTAGGGTTAGTGTTAGGGTTAGGGCTCGGTTTAGGTTACGGGTTAGGAATAGGGTACGTGTTAGGGTTACGGTAGGGTTTAGGGTTAGGGTACGCGTTAGGGTTAGGGTAGTTATTAAACCTATCCCACTCTCTACATACCCCTTAGCACGTAAAGGAATATTATTTGGGGGTCCAGCCATGGAGAAGAGTTTAGACACTGGGATAAGGAACACACCCATTACAAAGAAATCACATTAGGATTCTCTTTTTAAGCTGTTCCTTAAAACACTAGTGCTTAGGAAATCTATTGGAGGCAGAAGCAGTCAAGGGTAGCCTAGGGTTAGGGTTAGGCTTAGGGTTAGGGTTAGGGTACGGCTTAGGGTACGGATTTGGGGAGTGGTGAGGGTACGGCGTAGGGTATGGGTTAGGGTTAGGGTTAGGGTTAGTGATAGGGTTAGGGCTCGGTTTAAGGTACGGGTTAGGAATAGGGTACGTGTTAGGGTTAGGGTAGGGGTTAGGGTTAGGATACGCGTTAGGGTTAGGGTAGTTATTAAACCTATCCCACTCTCTAGATACCCCTTAGCACGTAAAGGAATATTATTTGGGGGTCCAGCCATGGAGAAGAGTTTAGACACTGGGATAAGATAAGGAACACACCCATTATAAAGAAATCACATTAGGATTCTCTTTTTAAGCTGTTCCTTAAAACACTAGTGCTTAGGAAATCTATGGGAGGCAGAAGCAGTCAAGGGTAGCCTAGGGTTAGTTTTAGGCATAGGGTTAGGGTTAGGGTACGGCTTAGGGTACGGGTACGGGGAGGGGTGCGGGTACGGCGTAGGGTATGGGTTAGGGTTAGGGTTAGGGTTAGTGTTAGGGTTAGGGCTCGGTTTAGGGTACGGGTTAGGATTAGGGTACGTGTTAGGGTTAGGGTAGGGGTTAGGGTTAGGGTACGCGTTAGGGTTAGGGTAGTTATTAAACCTATCCCACTCTCTACATACCCCTTAGCACGTAAAGGAATATTATTTGGGGGTACAGCCATGGAGAAGAGTTTAGACACTGGGATAAGGAACACACCCATTACAAAGAAATCACATTAGGATTCTCTTTTTAAGCTGTTCCTTAAAACACTAGTGCTTAGGAAATCTATTGGAGGCAGAAGCAGTCAAGGGTAGCCTAGGGTTAGGGTTAGGCTTAGGGTTAGGGTTAGGGTACGGCTTAGGGTACGGATTTGGGGAGTGGTGAGGGTACGGCGTAGGGTATGGGTTAGGGTTAGGGTTAGGGTTAGTGATAGGGTTAGGGCTCGGTTTAAGGTACGGGTTAGGAATAGGGTACGTGTTAGGGTTAGGGTAGGGGTTAGGGTTAGGATACGCGTTAGGGTTAGGGTAGTTATTAAACCTATCCCACTCTCTAGATACCCCTTAGCACGTAAAGGAATATTATTTGGGGGTCCAGCCATGGAGAAGAGTTTAGACACTGGGATAAGATAAGGAACACACCCATTATAAAGAAATCACATTAGGATTCTCTTTTTAAGCTGTTCCTTAAAACACTAGTGCTTAGGAAATCTATGGGAGGCAGAAGCAGTCAAGGGTAGCCTAGGGTTAGGTTTAGGCATAGGGTTAGGGTTAGGGTACGGCTTAGGGTACGGGTACGGGGAGGGGTGCGGGTACGGCGTAGGGTATGGGTTAGGGTTAGTGTTAGGGTTAGGGCTCGGTTTAGGGTACGGGTTAGGATTAGGGTACGTGTTAGGGTTGGGTTAGGGGTTAGGGTTAGGGTACGCGTTAGGGTTAGGGTAGTTATTAAACCTATCCCACTCTCTAGATACCCCTTAGCACGTAAAGGAATATTATTTGGGGGTCCAGCCATGGAGAAGAGTTTAGACACTAGGATAATATAAGGAACACACCCATTATAAAGAAATCACATTAGGATTCTCTTTTTATGCTGTTCCTTAAAACACTAGTGCTTAGGAAATCTATTGGAGGCAGAAGCAGTCAAGGGTAGCCTAGGGTTAGGGTTAGGCTTAGGGTTAGGCTTAGGGTACGGCTTAGGATACGGGTTCGGGGAGGGGTGCGGGTACGGCGTAGGGTATGGGTTAGGGTTAGGGTTAGGGTTAGTGTTAGGGTTAGGGCTCGGTTTAGGGTACGGGTTAGGATTAGGATACGTGTTAGGGTTAGGGTAGGGGTTAGGGTTAGGGTACGTGTTAGGGTTAGGGTAGTTATTAAACCTATCCCACTCTCTAGACACTCCTTAGCACGTAAAGGAATATTATTTGGGGGTCCAGCCATGGAGAAGAGTTTAGACACTGGGATAAGGAACACACCCATTACAAAGAAATCACATTAGGATTCTCTTTTTAAGCTGTTCCTTAAAACACTAGTGCTTAGGAAATCTATTGGAGGCAGAAGCAGTCAAGGGTAGCCTAGTGTTAGGGTTAGGCTTAGGGTTAGGGTTAGGGTACGGCTTAGGGTACGGATTTGGGGAGTGGTGCGGGTACGGCGTAGGGTATGGGTTAGGGTTAGGGTTAGGGTTAGTGATAGGGTTAGGGCTCGGTTTAAGGTACGGGTTAGGAATAGGGTACGTGTTAGGGTTAGGGTAGGGGTTAGGGTTAGGATACGCGTTAGGGTTAGGGTAGTTATTAAACCTATCCCACTCTCTAGATACCCCTTAGCACGTAAAGGAATATTATTTGGGGGTCCAGCCATGGAGAAGAGTTTAGACACTGGGATAAGATAAGGAACACACCCATTATAAAGAAATCACATTAGGATTCTCTTTTTAAGCTGTTCCTTAAAACACTAGTGCTTAGGAAATCTATTGGAGGCAGAAGCAGTCAAGGGTAGCCTAGGGTTAGGGTTAGGCTTAGGGTTAGGCTTAGGGTACGGCTTAGGGTACGGATTCGGGGAGGGGTGCGGGTACGGCGTAGGGTATGGGTTAGGGTTAGGGTTAGGGTTAGTGATAGGGTTAGGGCTCGGGTTAGGGTACGGGTTAGGATTAGGGTACGTGTTAGGGTTAGGGTAGGGGTTAGGGTTAGGGTACGCGATAGGGTTAGGGTAGTTATTAAACTTATCCCACTCTCTAGATACCCCTTAGCACGTAAAGTAATATTATATGGGGGTCCAGCCATGGAGAAGAGTTTAGACACTCGGATAAGATAAGGAACACACCCATTATAAAGAAATCACATTAGGATTCTCTTTTTAAGCTGTTTCTTAAAACACTAGTGCTTAGGAAATCTATTGGAGGCAGAAGCAGTCAAGGGTAGCCTAGGGTTAGGGTTAGGCTTAGGGTTAGGCTTAGGGTACGGCTTAGGGTACGGGTTCGGGGAGGGGTGCGGGTACGGCGTAGGGTATGGGTTAGGGTTAGGGTTAGGGTTAGTGTTAGGGTTAGGGCTCGGTTTAGGGTACGGGTTAGGATTAGGGTACGTGTTAGGGTTAGGGTAGGGGTTAGGTTTAGGGTACGCGTTAGGGTTAGGGTAGTTATTAAACCTATCCCACTCTCTAGATACCCCTTAGCACGTAAAGGAATATTATTTGGGGGTCCAGCCATGGAGAAGAGTTTAGACACTAGGATAAGATAAGGAACACACCCATTATAAAGAAATCACATTAGGATTCTCTTTTTATGCTGTTCCTTAAAACACTAGTGCTTAGGAAATCTATTGGAGGCAGAAGCAGTCAAGGGTAGCCTAGGGTTAGGGTTAGGCTTAGGGTTAGGCTTAGGGTACGGCTTAGGATACGGGTTCGGGGAGGGGTGCGGGTACGGCGTAGGGTATGGGTTAGGGTTAGGGTTAGGGTTAGTGTTAGGGTTAGGGCTCGGTTTAGGGTACGGGTTAGGATTAGGGTACGTGTTAGGGTTAGGGTAGGGGTTAGGGTTAGGGTACGTGTTAGGGTTAGGGTAGTTATTAAACCTATCCCACTCTCTAGACACTCCTTAGCACGTAAAGGAATATTATTTGGGGGTCCAGCCATGGAGAAGAGTTTAGACACTGGGATAAGGAACACACCCATTACAAAGAAATCACATTAGGATTCTCTTTTTAAGCTGTTCCTTAAAACACTAGTGCTTAGGAAATCTATTGGAGGCAGAAGCAGTCAAGGGTAGCCTAGGGTTAGGGTTAGGCTTAGGGTTAGGGTTAGGGTACGGCTTAGGGTACGGATTTGGGGAGTGGTGCGGGTACGGCGTAGGGTATGGGTTAGGGTTAGGGTTAGGGTTAGTGATAGGGTTAGGGCTCGGTTTAAGGTACGGGTTAGGAATAGGGTACGTGTTAGGGTTAGGGTAGGGGTTAGGGTTAGGATACGCGTTAGGGTTAGGGTAGTTATTAAACCTATCCCACTCTCTAGATACCCCTTAGCACGTAAAGGAATATTATTTGGGGGTCCAGCCATGGAGAAGAGTTTAGACACTGGGATAAGATAAGGAACACACCCATTATAAAGAAATCACATTAGGATTCTCTTTTTAAGCTGTTCCTTAAAACACTAGTGCTTAGGAAATCTATTGGAGGCAGAAGCAGTCAAGGGTAGCCTAGGGTTAGGGTTAGGCTTAGGGTTAGGCTTAGGGTACGGCTTAGGGTACGGATTCGGGGAGGGGTGCGGGTACGGCGTAGGGTATGGGTTAGGGTTAGGGTTAGGGTTAGTGATAGGGTTAGGGCTCGGGTTAGGGTACGGGTTAGGATTAGGGTACGTGTTAGGGTTAGGGTAGGGGTTAGGGTTAGGGTACGCGATAGGGTTAGGGTAGTTATTAAACCTATCCCACTCTCTAGATACCCCTTAGCACGTAAAGTAATATTATATGGGGGTCCAGCCATGGAGAAGAGTTTAGACACTGGGATAAGATAAGGAACACACCCATTATAAAGAAATCACATTAGGATTCTCTTTTTAAGCTGTTTCTTAAAACACTAGTGCTTAGGTAATCTATTGGAGGCAGAAGCAGTCAAGGGTAGCCTAGGGTTAGGGTTAGGCTTAGGGTTAGGCTTAGGGTACGGCTTAGGATACGGGTTCGGGGAGGGGTGCGGGTACGGCGTAGGGTATGGGTTAGGGTTAGGGTTAGGGTTAGTGTTAGGGTTAGGGCTCGGTTTAGGTTACGGGTTAGGAATAGGGTACGTGTTAGGGTTACGGTAGGGTTTAGGGTTAGGGTACGCGTTAGGGTTAGGGTAGTTATTAAACCTATCCCACTCTCCAGATACCCCTTAGCACGTAAAGGAATATTATTTGGGGGTCCAGCCATGGAGAAGAGTTTAGACACTGGGATAAGGAACACACCCATTACAAAGAAATCACATTAGGATTCTCTTTTTAAGCTGTTCCTTAAAACACTAGTGCTTAGGAAATCTATTGGAGGCAGAAGCAGTCAAGGGTAGCCTAGGGTTAGGGTTAGGCTTAGGGTTAGGGTTAGGGTACGGCTTAGGGTACGGATTTGGGGAGTGGTGAGGGTACGGCGTAGGGTATGGGTTAGGGTTAGGGTTAGGGTTAGTGATAGGGTTAGGGCTCGGTTTAAGGTACGGGTTAGGAATAGGGTACGTGTTAGGCTTAGGGTAGGGGTTAGGGTTAGGATACGCGTTAGGGTTAGGGTAGTTATTAAACCTATCCCACTCTCTAGATACCCCTTAGCACGTAAAGGAATATTATTTGGGGGTCCAGCCATGGAGAAGAGTTTAGACACTGGGATAAGATAAGGAACACACCCATTATAAAGAAATCACATTAGGATTCTCTTTTTAAGCTGTTCGTTAAAACACTAGTGCTTAGGAAATCTATGGGAGGCAGAAGCAGTCAAGGGTAGCCTAGGGTTAGGTTTAGGCATAGGGTTAGGGTTAGGGTACGGCTTAGGGTACGGGTACGGGGAGGGGTGCGGGTACGGCGTAGGGTATGGGTTAGGGTTAGGGTTAGGGTTAGTGTTAGGGTTAGGGCTCGGTTTAGGGTACGGGTTAGGATTAGGGTACGTGTTAGGGTTAGGGTAGGGGTTAGGGTTAGGGTACGCGTTAGGGTTAGGGTAGTTATTAAACCTATCCCACTCTCTACATACCCCTTAGCACGTAAAGGAATATTATTTGGGGGTCCAGCCATGGAGAAGAGTTTAGACACTGGGATAAGATAAGGAACACACCCATTATAAAGAAATCACATTAGGATTCTCTTTTTAAGCTGTTCCTTAAAACACTAGTGCTTAGGAAATCTATTGGAGGCAGAAGCAGTCAAGGGTAGCCTAGGGTTAGGGTTAGGCTTAGGGTTAGGCTTAGGGTACGGCTTAGGGTACAGATTCGGGGAGGGGTGCGGGTACGGTGTAGGGTATGGGTTAGGGTTAGGGTTAGGGTTAGTGTTAGGGTTAGGGCTCGGTTTAGGGTACGGGTTAGGATTAGGGTACGTGTTAGGGTTGGGGTAGGGGTTAGGGTTAGGGTACGCGTTAGGGTTAGGGTAGTTATTAAACCTATCCCACTCTCTAGATACCCCTTAGCACGTAAAGGAATATTATTTGGGGGTCCAGCCATGGAGAAGAGTTTAGACACTAGGATAATATAAGGAACACACCCATTATAAAGAAATCACATTAGGATTCTCTTTTTATGCTGTTCCTTAAAACACTAGTGCTTAGGAAATATATTGGAGGCAGAAGCAGTCAAGGGTAGCCTAGGGTTAGGGTTAGGCTTAGGGTTAGGCTTAGGGTACGGCTTAGGATACGGGTTCGGGGAGGGGTGCGTGTACGGCGTAGGGTATGGGTTAGGGTTAGGGTTAGGGTTAGTGTTAGGGTTAGGGCTCGGTTTAGGGTACGGGTTAGGATTAGGATACGTGTTAGGGTTAGGGTAGGGGTTAGGGTTAGGGTACGTGTTAGGGTTAGGGTAGTTATTAAACCTATCCCACTCTCTAGACACTCCTTAGCACGTAAAGGAATATTATTTGGGGGTCCAGCCATGGAGAAGAGTTTAGACACTGGGATAAGGAACACACCCATTACAAAGAAATCACATTAGGATTCTCTTTTTAAGCTGTTCCTTAAAACACTAGTGCTTAGGAAATCTATTGGAGGCAGAAGCAGTCAAGGGTAGCCTAGTGTTAGGGTTAGGCTTAGGGTTAGGGTTAGGGTACGGCTTAGGGTACGGATTTGGGGAGTGGTGCGGGTACGGCGTAGGGTATGGGTTAGGGTTAGGGTTAGGGTTAGTGATAGGGTTAGGGCTCGGTTTAAGGTACGGGTTAGGAATAGGGTACGTGTTAGGGTTAGGGTAGGGGTTAGGGTTAGGATACGCGTTAGGGTTAGGGTAGTTATTGAACCTATCCCACTCTCTAGATACCCCTTAGCACGTAAAGGAATATTATTTGGGGGTCCAGCCATGGAGAAGAGTTTAGACACTGGGATAAGATAAGGAACACACCCATTATAAAGAAATCACATTAGGATTCTCTTTTTAAGCTGTTTCTTAAAACACTAGTGCTTAGGAAATCTATTGGAGGCAGAAGCAGTCAAGGGTAGCCTAGGGTTAGGGTTAGGCTTAGGGTTAGGCTTAGGGTACGGCTTAGGGTACGGGTTCGGGGAGGGGTGCGGGTACGGCGTAGGGTATGGGTTAGGGTTAGGGTTAGGGTTAGTGTTAGGGTTAGGGCTCGGTTTAGGGTACGGGTTAGGATTAGGGTACGTGTTAGGGTTAGGGTAGGGGTTAGGGTTAGGGTACGCGTTAGGGTTAGGGTAGTTATTAAACCTATCCCACTCTCTAGATACCCCTTAGCACGTAAAGGAATATTATTTGGGGGTCCAGCCATGGAGAAGAGTTTAGACACTAGGATAAGATAAGGAACACACCCATTATAAAGAAATCACATTAGGATTCTCTTTTTATGCTGTTCCTTAAAACACTAGTGCTTAGGAAATCTATTGGAGGCAGAAGCAGTCAAGGGTAGCCTAGGGTTAGGGTTAGGCTTAGGGTTAGGCTTAGGGTACGGCTTAGGATACGGGTTCGGGGAGGGGTGCGGGTACGGCGTAGGGTATGGGTTAGGGTTAGGGTTAGGGTTAGTGTTAGGGTTAGGGCTCGGTTTAGGGTTCGGGTTAGGATTAGGGTACGTGTTAGGGTTAGGGTAGGGGTTAGGGTTAGGGTACGTGTTAGGGTTAGGGTAGTTATTAAACCTATCCCACTCTCTAGACACTCCTTAGCACGTAAAGGAATATTATTTGGGGATCCAGCCATGGAGAAGAGTTTAGACACTGGGATAAGGAACACACCCATTACAAAGAAATCACATTAGGATTCTCTTTTTAAGCTGTTCCTTAAAACACTAGTGCTTAGGAAATCTATTGGAGGCAGAAGCAGTCAAGGGTAGCCTAGGGTTAGGGTTAGGCTTAGGGTTAGGGTTAGGGTACGGCTTAGGGTACGGATTTGGGGAGTGGTGCGGGTACGGCGTAGGGTATGGGTTAGGGTTAGGGTTAGGGTTAGTGATAGGGTTAGGGCTCGGTTTAAGGTACGGGTTAGGAATAGGGTACGTGTTAGGGTTAGGGTAGGGGTTAGGGTTAGGATACGCGTTAGGGTTAGGTTGTTATTAAACCTATCCCACTCTCTAGATACCCCTTAGCACGTAAAGGAATATTATTTGGGGGTCCAGCCATGGAGAAGAGTTTAGACACTGGGATAAGATAAGGAACACACCCATTATAAAGAAATCACATTAGGATTCTCTTTTTAAGCTGTTCCTTAAAACACTAGTGCTTAGGAAATCTATTGGAGGCAGAAGCAGTCAAGGGTAGCCTAGGGTTAGGTTTAGGCATAGGGTTAGGGTTAGGGTACGGCTTAGGGTACGGGTACGGGGAGGGGTGCGGGTACGGCGTAGGGTATGGGTTAGGGTTAGGGTTAGGGTTAGTGTTAGGGTTAGGGCTCGGTTTAGGGTACGGGTTAGGATTAGGGTACGTGTTAGGGTTAGGGTAGGGGTTAGGGTTAGGGTACGCGTTAGGGTTAGGGTAGTTATTAAACCTATCCCACTCTCTAGATACCCCTTAGCACGTAAAGGAATATTATTTGGGGGTCCAGCCATGGAGAAGAGTTTAGACACTGGGATAAGATAAGGAACACACCCATTATAAAGAAATCACATTAGGATTCTCTTTTTAAGCTGTTCCTTAAAACACTAGTGCTTAGGAAATCTATTGGAGGCAGAAGCAGTCAAGGGTAGCCTAGGGTTAGGGTTAGGCTTAGGGTTAGGCTTAGGGTACGGCTTAGGGTACAGATTCGGGGAGGGGTGCGGGTACGGCGTAGGGTATGGGTTAGGGTTAGGGTTAGGGTTAGTGTTAGGGTTAGGGCTCGGTTTAGGGTACGGGTTAGGATTAGGGTACGTGTTAGGGTTGGGGTAGGGGTTAGGGTTAGGGTACGCGTTAGGGTTAGGGTAGTTATTAAACCTATCCCACTCTCTAGATACCCCTTAGCACGTAAAGGAATATTATTTGGGGGTCCAGCCATGGAGAAGAGTTTAGACACTAGGATAATATAAGGAACACACCCATTATAAAGAAATCACATTAGGATTCTCTTTTTATGCTGTTCCTTAAAACACTAGTGCTTAGGAAATCTATTGGAGGCAGAAGCAGTCAAGGGTAGCCTAGGGTTAGGGTTAGGCTTAGGGTTAGGCTTAGGGTACGGCTTAGGATACGGGTTCGGGGAGGGGTGCGGGTACGGCGTAGGGTATGGGTTAGGGTTAGGGTTAGGGTTAGTGTTAGGGTTAGGGCTCGGTTTAGGGTACGGGTTAGGATTAGGATACGTGTTAGGGTTAGGGTAGGGGTTAGGGTTAGGGTACGTGTTAGGGTTAGGGTAGTTATTAAACCTATCCCACTCTCTAGACACTCCTTAGCACGTAAAGGAATATTATTTGGGGGTCCAGCCATGGAGAAGAGTTTAGACACTGGGATAAGGAACACACCCATTACAAAGAAATCACATTAGGATTCTCTTTTTAAGCTGTTCCTTAAAACACTAGTGCTTAGGAAATCTATTGGAGGCAGAAGCAGTCAAGGGTAGCCTAGTGTTAGGGTTAGGCTTAGGGTTAGGGTTAGGGTACGGCTTAGGGTACGGATTTGGGGAGTGGTGCGGGTACGGCGTAGGGTATGGGTTAGGGTTAGGGTTAGGGTTAGTGATAGGGTTAGGGCTCGGTTTAAGGTACGGGTTAGGAATAGGGTACGTGTTAGGGTTAGGGTAGGGGTTAGGGTTAGGATACGCGTTAGGGTTAGGGTAGTTATTAAACCTATCCCACTCTCTAGATACCCCTTAGCACGTAAAGGAATATTATTTGGGGGTCCAGCCATGGAGAAGAGTTTAGACACTGGGATAAGATAAGGAACACACCCATTATAAAGAAATCACATTAGGATTCTCTTTTTAAGCTGTTCCTTAAAACACTAGTGCTTAGGAAATCTATTGGAGGCAGAAGCAGTCAAGGGTAGCCTAGGGTTAGGGTTAGGCTTAGGGTTAGGCTTAGGGTACGGCTTAGGGTACGGATTCGGGGAGGGGTGCGGGTACGGCGTAGGGTATGGGTTAGGGTTAGGGTTAGGGTTAGTGATAGGGTTAGGGCTCGGGTTAGGGTACGGGTTAGGATTAGGGTACGTGTTAGGGTTAGGGTAGGGGTTAGGGTTAGGGTACGCGATAGGGTTAGGGTAGTTATTAAACTTATCCCACTCTCTAGATACCCCTTAGCACGTAAAGTAATATTATATGGGGGTCCAGCCATGGAGAAGAGTTTAGACACTGGGATAAGATAAGGAACACACCCATTATAAAGAAATCACATTAGGATTCTCTTTTTAAGCTGTTTCTTAAAACACTAGTGCTTAGGAAATCTATTGGAGGCAGAAGCAGTCAAGGGTAGCCTAGGGTTAGGGTTAGGCTTAGGGTTAGGCTTAGGGTACGGCTTAGGGTACGGGTTCGGGGAGGGGTGCGGGTACGGCGTAGGGTATGGGTTAGGGTTAGGGTTAGGGTTAGTGTTAGGGTTAGGGCTCGGTTTAGGGTACGGGTTAGGATTAGGGTACGTGTTAGGGTTAGGGTAGGGGTTAGGGTTAGGGTACGCGTTAGGGTTAGGGTAGTTATTAAACCTATCCCACTCTCTAGATACCCCTTAGCACGTAAAGGAATATTATTTGGGGGTCCAGCCATGGAGAAGAGTTTAGACACTAGGATAAGATAAGGAACACACCCATTATAAAGAAATCACATTAGGATTCTCTTTTTAAGCTGTTTCTTAAAACACTAGTGCTTAGGAAATCTATTGGAGGCAGAAGCAGTCAAGGGTAGCCTAGGGTTAGGGTTAGGCTTAGGGTTAGGCTTAGGGTACGGCTTAGGGTACGGGTTCGGGGAGGGGTGCGGGTACGGCGTAGGGTATGGGTTAGGGTTAGGGTTAGGGTTAGTGTTAGGGTTAGGGCTCGGTTTAGGGTACGGGTTAGGATTAGGGTACGTGTTAGGGTTAGGGTAGGGGTTAGGGTTAGGGTACGCGTTAGGGTTAGGGTAGTTATTAAACCTATCCCACTCTCTAGATACCCCTTAGCACGTAAAGGAATATTATTTGGGGGTCCAGCCATGGAGAAGAGTTTAGACACTGGGATAAGGAACACACCCATTACAAAGAAATCACATTAGGATACTCTTTTTAAGCTGTTCCTTAAAACACTAGTGCTTAGGAAATCTATTGGAGGCAGAAGCAGTCAAGGGTAGCCTAGGGTTAGGGTTAGGCTTAGGGTTAGGGTTAGGGTACGGCTTAGGGTACGGATTTGGGGAGTGGTGCGGGTACGGCGTAGGGTATGGGTTAGGGTTAGGGTTAGGGTTAGTGATAGGGTTAGGGCTCGGTTTAAGGTACGGGTTAGGAATAGGGTACGTGTTAGGGTTAGGGTAGGGGTTAGGGTTAGGATACGCGTTAGGGTTAGGGTAGTTATTAAACCTATCCCACTCTCTAGATACCCCTTAGCACGTAAAGGAATATTATTTGGGGGTCCAGCCATGGAGAAGAGTTTAGACACTGGGATAAGATAAGGAACACACCCATTATAAAGAAATCACATTAGGATTCTCTTTTTAAGCTGTTCCTTAAAACACTAGTGCTTAGGAAATCTATTGGAGGCAGAAGCAGTCAAGGGTAGCCTAGGGTTAGGGTTAGGCTTAGGGTTAGGCTTAGGGTACGGCTTAGGGTACGGATTCGGGGAGGGGTGCGGGTACGGCGTAGGGTATGGGTTAGGGTTAGGGTTAGGGTTAGTGATAGGGTTAGGGCTCGGGTTAGGGTACGGGTTAGGATTAGGGTACGTGTTAGGGTTAGGGTAGGGGTTAGGGTTAGGGTACGCGATAGGGTTAGGGTAGTTATTAAACCTATCCCACTCTCTAGATACCCCTTAGCACGTAAAGTAATATTATATGGGGGTCCAGCCATGGAGAAGAGTTTAGACACTGGGATAAGATAAGGAACACACCCATTATAAAGAAATCACATTAGGATTCTCTTTTTAAGCTGTTTCTTAAAACACTAGTGCTTAGGAAATCTATTGGAGGCAAAAGCAGTCAAGGGTAGCCTAGGGTTAGGGTTAGGCTTAGGGTTAGGCTTAGGGTACGGCTTAGGGTACGGGTTCGGGGAGGGGTGCGGGTACGGCGTAGGGTATGGGTTAGGGTTAGGGTTAGGGTTAGTGTTAGGGTTAGGGCTCGGTTTAGGTTACGGGTTAGGAATAGTGTACGTGTTAGGGTTACGGTAGGGTTTAGGGTTAGGGTACGCGTTAGGGTTAGGGTAGTTATTAAACCTATCCCACTCTCTAGATACCCCTTAGCACGTAAAGGAATATTATTTGGGGGTCCAGCCATGGAGAAGAGTTTAGACACTGGGATAAGGAACACACCCATTACAAAGAAATCACATTAGGATTCTCTTTTTAAGCTGTTCCTTAAAACACTAGTGCTTAGGAAATCTATTGGAGGCAGAAGCAGTCAAGGGTAGCCTAGGGTTAGGGTTAGGCTTAGGGTTAGGGTTAGGGTACGGCTTAGGGTACGGATTTGGGGAGTGGTGAGGGTACGGCGTAGGGTATGGGTTAGGGTTAGGGTTAGGGTTAGTGATAGGGTTAGGGCTCGGTTTAAGGTACGGGTTAGGAATAGGGTACGTGTTAGGGTTAGGGTAGGGGTTAGGGTTAGGGTACGCGATAGGGTTAGGGTAGTTATTAAACCTATCCCACTCTCTAGATACCCCTTAGCACGTAAAGTAATATTATACGGGGGTCCAGCCATGGAGAAGAGTTTAGACACTGGGATAAGATAAGGAACACACCCATTATAAAGAAATCACATTAGGATTCTCTTTTTAAGCTGTTTCTTAAAACACTAGTGCTTAGGAAATCTATTGGAGGCAGAAGCAGTCAAGGGTAGCCTAGGGTTAGGGTTAGGCTTAGGGTTAGGCTTAGGGTACGGCTTAGGGTATGGGTTCGGGGAGGGGTGCGGGTACGGCGTAGGGTATGGGTTAGGGTTAGGGTTAGGGTTAGTGTTAGGGTTAGGGCTCGGTTTAGGTTACGGGTTAGGAATAGGGTACGTGTTAGGGTTACGGTAGGGTTTAGGGTTAGGGTACGCGTTAGGGTTAGGGTAGTTATTAAACCTATCCCACTCTCTAGATACCCCTTAGCACGTAAAGGAATATTATTTGGGGGTCCAGCCATGGAGAAGAGTTTAGACACTGGGATAAGGAACACACCCATTACAAAGAAATCACATTAGGATTCTCTTTTTAAGCTGTTCCTTAAAACACTAGTGCTTAGGAAATCTATTGGAGGCAGAAGCAGTCAAGGGTAGCCTAGGGTTAGGGTTAGGCTTAGGGTTAGGGTTAGGGTACGGCTTAGGGTACGGATTTGGGGAGTGGTGAGGGTACGGCGTAGGGTATGGGTTAGGGTTAGGGTTAGGGTTAGTGATAGGGTTAGGGCTCGGTTTAAGGTACGGGTTAGGAATAGGGTACGTGTTAGGGTTAGGGTAGGGGTTAGGGTTAGGATACGCGTTAGGGTTAGGGTAGTTATTAAACCTATCCCACACTCTAGATACCCCTTAGCACGTAAAGGAATATTATTTGGGGGTCCAGCCATGGAGAAGAGTTTAGACACTGGGATAAGATAAGGAACACACCCATTATAAAGAAATCACATTAGGATTCTCTTTTTAAGCTGTTCCTTAAAACACTAGTGCTTAGGAAATCTATGGGAGGCAGAAGCAGTCAAGGGTAGCCTAGGGTTAGGGTTAGGCTTAGGGTTAGGCTTAGGGTACGGCTTAGGGTACAGATTCGGGGAGGGGTGCGGGTACGGCGTAGGGTATGGGTTAGGGTTAGGGTTAGGGTTAGTGTTAGGGTTAGGGCTCGGTTTAGGGTACGGGTTAGGATTAGGGTACGTGTTAGGGTTGGGGTAGGGGTTAGGGTTAGGGTACGCGTTAGGGTTAGGGTAGTTATTAAACCTATCCCACTCTCTAGATACCCCTTAGCACGTAAAGGAATATTATTTGGGGGTCCAGCCATGGAGAAGAGTTTAGACACTAGGATAATATAAGGAACACACCCATTATAAAGAAATCACATTAGGATTCTCTTTTTATGCTGTTCCTTAAAACACTAGTGCTTAGGAAATCTATTGGAGGCAGAAGCAGTCAAGGGTAGCCTAGGGTTAGGGTTAGGCTTAGGGTTAGGCTTAGGGTACGGCTTAGGATACGGGTTCGGGGAGGGGTGCGGGTACGGCGTAGGGTATGGGTTAGGGTTAGGGTTAGGGTTAGTGTTAGGGTTAGGGCTCGGTTTAGGGTACGGGTTAGGATTAGGATACGTGTTAGGGTTAGGGTAGGGGTTAGGGTTAGGGTACGTGTTAGGGTTAGGGTAGTTATTAAACCTATCCCACTCTCTAGACACTCCTTAGCACGTAAAGGAATATTATTTGGGGGTCCAGCCATGGAGAAGAGTTTAGACACTGGGATAAGGAACACACCCATTACAAAGAAATCACATTAGGATTCTCTTTTTAAGCTGTTCCTTAAAACACTAGTGCTTAGGAAATCTATTGGAGGCAGAAGCAGTCAAGGGTAGCCTAGTGTTAGGGTTAGGCTTAGGGTTAGGGTTAGGGTACGGCTTAGGGTACGGATTTGGGGAGTGGTGCGGGTACGGCGTAGGGTATGGGTTAGGGTTAGGGTTAGGGTTAGTGATAGGGTTAGGGCTCGGTTTAAGGTACGGGTTAGGAATAGGGTACGTGTTAGGGTTAGGGTAGGGGTTAGGGTTAGGATACGCGTTAGGGTTAGGGTAGTTATTAAACCTATCCCACTCTCTAGATACCCCTTAGCACGTAAAGGAATATTATTTGGGGGTCCAGCCATGGAGAAGAGTTTAGACACTGGGATAAGATAAGGAACACACCCATTATAAAGAAATCACATTAGGATACTCTTTTTAAGCTGTTTCTTAAAACACTAGTGCTTAGGAAATCTATTGGAGGCAGAAGCAGTCAAGGGTAGCCTAGGGTTAGGGTTAGGCTTAGGGTTAGGCTTAGGGTACGGCTTAGGGTACGGGTTCGGGGAGGGGTGCGGGTACGGCGTAGGGTATGGGTTAGGGTTAGGGTTAGGGTTAGTGTTAGGGTTAGGGCTCGGTTTAGGGTACGGGTTAGGATTAGGGTACGTGTTAGGGTTAGGGTAGGGGTTAGGGTTAGGGTACGCGTTAGGGTTAGGGTAGTTATTAAACCTATCCCACTCTCTAGATACCCCTTAGCACGTAAAGGAATATTATTTGGGGGTCCAGCCATGGAGAAGAGTTTAGACACTAGGATAAGATAAGGAACACACCCATTATAAAGAAATCACATTAGGATTCTCTTTTTATGCTGTTCCTTAAAACACTAGTGCTTAGGAAATCTATTGGAGGCAGAAGCAGTCAAGGGTAGCCTAGGGTTAGGGTTAGGCTTAGGGTTAGGCTTAGGGTACGGCTTAGGATACGGGTTCGGGGAGGGGTGCGGGTACGGCGTAGGGTATGGGTTAGGGTTAGGGTTAGGGTTAGTGTTAGGGTTAGGGCTCGGTTTAGGGTACGGGTTAGGATTAGGGTACGTGTTAGGGTTAGGGTAGGGGTTAGGGTTAGGGTACGTGTTAGGGTTAGGGTAGTTATTAAACCTATCCCACTCTCTAGACACTCCTTAGCACGTAAAGGAATATTATTTGGGGGTCCAGCCATGGAGAAGAGTTTAGACACTGGGATAAGGAACACACCCATTACAAAGAAATCACATTAGGATTCTCTTTTTAAGCTGTTCCTTAAAACACTAGTGCTTAGGAAATCTATTGGAGGCAGAAGCAGTCAAGGGTAGCCTAGGGTTAGGGTTAGGCTTAGGGTTAGGGTTAGGGTACGGCTTAGGGTACGGATTTGGGGAGTGGTGCGGGTACGGCGTAGGGTATGGGTTAGGGTTAGGGTTAGGGTTAGTGATAGGGTTAGGGCTCGGTTTAAGGTACGGGTTAGGAATAGGGTACGTGTTAGGGTTAGGGTAGGGGTTAGGGTTAGGATACGCGTTAGGGTTAGGTTGTTATTAAACCTATCCCACTCTCTAGATACCCCTTAGCACGTAAAGGAATATTATTTGGGGGTCCAGCCATGGAGAAGAGTTTAGACACTGGGATAAGATAAGGAACACACCCATTATAAAGAAATCACATTAGGATTCTCTTTTTAAGCTGTTCCTTAAAACACTAGTGCTTAGGAAATCTATTGGAGGCAGAAGCAGTCAAGGGTAGCCTAGGGTTAGGTTTAGGCATAGGGTTAGGGTTAGGGTACGGCTTAGGGTACGGGTACGGGGAGGGGTGCGGGTACGGCGTAGGGTATGGGTTAGGGTTAGGGTTAGGGTTAGTGATAGGGTTAGGGCTCGGGTTAGGGTACGGGTTAGGATTAGGGTACGTGTTAGGGTTAGGGTAGGGGTTAGGGTTAGGGTACGCGATAGGGTTAGGGTAGTTATTAAACCTATCCCACTCTCTAGATACCCCTTAGCACGTAAAGTAATATTATATGGGGTCCAGCCATGGAGAAGAGTTTAGACACTGGGATAAGATAAGGAACACACCCATTATAAAGAAATCACATTAGGATTCTCTTTTTAAGCTGTTTCTTAAAACACTAGTGCTTAGGAAATCTATTGGAGGCAAAAGCAGTCAAGGGTAGCCTAGGGTTAGGGTTAGGCTTAGGGTTAGGCTTAGGGTACGGCTTAGGGTACGGGTTCGGGGAGGGGTGCGGGTACGGCGTAGGGTATGGGTTAGGGTTAGGGTTAGGGTTAGTGTTAGGGTTAGGGCTCGGTTTAGGTTACGGGTTAGGAATAGTGTACGTGTTAGGGTTACGGTAGGGTTTAGGGTTAGGGTACGCGTTAGGGTTAGGGTAGTTATTAAACCTATCCCACTCTCTAGATACCCCTTAGCACGTAAAGGAATATTATTTGGGGGTCCAGCCATGGAGAAGAGTTTAGACACTGGGATAAGGAACACACCCATTACAAAGAAATCACATTAGGATTCTCTTTTAAGCTGTTCCTTAAAACACTAGTGCTTAGGAAATCTATTGGAGGCAGAAGCAGTCAAGGGTAGCCTAGGGTTAGGGTTAGGCTTAGGGTTAGGGTTAGGGTACGGCTTAGGGTACGGATTTGGGGAGTGGTGAGGGTACGGCGTAGGGTATGGGTTAGGGTTAGGGTTAGGGTTAGTGATAGGGTTAGGGCTCGGTTTAAGGTACGGGTTAGGAATAGGGTACGTGTTAGGGTTAGGGTAGGGGTTAGGGTTAGGGTACGCGATAGGGTTAGGGTAGTTATTAAACCTATCCCACTCTCTAGATACCCCTTAGCACGTAAAGTAATATTATACGGGGGTCCAGCCATGGAGAAGAGTTTAGACACTGGGATAAGATAAGGAACACACCCATTATAAAGAAATCACATTAGGATTCTCTTTTTAAGCTGTTTCTTAAAACACTAGTGCTTAGGAAATCTATTGGAGGCAGAAGCAGTCAAGGGTAGCCTAGGGTTAGGGTTAGGCTTAGGGTTAGGCTTAGGGTACGGCTTAGGGTATGGGTTCGGGGAGGGGTGCGGGTACGGCGTAGGGTATGGGTTAGGGTTAGGGTTAGGGTTAGTGTTAGGGTTAGGGCTCGGTTTAGGTTACGGGTTAGGAATAGGGTACGTGTTAGGGTTACGGTAGGGTTTAGGGTTAGGGTACGCGTTAGGGTTAGGGTAGTTATTAAACCTATCCCACTCTCTAGATACCCCTTAGCACGTAAAGGAATATTATTTGGGGGTCCAGCCATGGAGAAGAGTTTAGACACTGGGATAAGGAACACACCCATTACAAAGAAATCACATTAGGATTCTCTTTTTAAGCTGTTCCTTAAAACACTAGTGCTTAGGAAATCTATTGGAGGCAGAAGCAGTCAAGGGTAGCCTAGGGTTAGGGTTAGGCTTAGGGTTAGGGTTAGGGTACGGCTTAGGGTACGGATTTGGGGAGTGGTGAGGGTACGGCGTAGGGTATGGGTTAGGGTTAGGGTTAGGGTTAGTGATAGGGTTAGGGCTCGGTTTAAGGTACGGGTTAGGAATAGGGTACGTGTTAGGGTTAGGGTAGGGGTTAGGGTTAGGATACGCGTTAGGGTTAGGGTAGTTATTAAACCTATCCCACACTCTAGATACCCCTTAGCACGTAAAGGAATATTATTTGGGGGTCCAGCCATGGAGAAGAGTTTAGACACTGGGATAAGATAAGGAACACACCCATTATAAAGAAATCACATTAGGATTCTCTTTTTAAGCTGTTCCTTAAAACACTAGTGCTTAGGAAATCTATGGGAGGCAGAAGCAGTCAAGGGTAGCCTAGGGTTAGGGTTAGGCTTAGGGTTAGGCTTAGGGTACGGCTTAGGGTACAGATTCGGGGAGGGGTGCGGGTACGGCGTAGGGTATGGGTTAGGGTTAGGGTTAGGGTTAGTGTTAGGGTTAGGGCTCGGTTTAGGGTACGGGTTAGGATTAGGGTACGTGTTAGGGTTGGGGTAGGGGTTAGGGTTAGGGTACGCGTTAGGGTTAGGGTAGTTATTAAACCTATCCCACTCTCTAGATACCCCTTAGCACGTAAAGGAATATTATTTGGGGGTCCAGCCATGGAGAAGAGTTTAGACACTAGGATAATATAAGGAACACACCCATTATAAAGAAATCACATTAGGATTCTCTTTTTATGCTGTTCCTTAAAACACTAGTGCTTAGGAAATCTATTGGAGGCAGAAGCAGTCAAGGGTAGCCTAGGGTTAGGGTTAGGCTTAGGGTTAGGCTTAGGGTACGGCTTAGGATACGGGTTCGGGGAGGGGTGCGGGTACGGCGTAGGGTATGGGTTAGGGTTAGGGTTAGGGTTAGTGTTAGGGTTAGGGCTCGGTTTAGGGTACGGGTTAGGATTAGGATACGTGTTAGGGTTAGGGTAGGGGTTAGGGTTAGGGTACGTGTTAGGGTTAGGGTAGTTATTAAACCTATCCCACTCTCTAGACACTCCTTAGCACGTAAAGGAATATTATTTGGGGGTCCAGCCATGGAGAAGAGTTTAGACACTGGGATAAGGAACACACCCATTACAAAGAAATCACATTAGGATTCTCTTTTTAAGCTGTTCCTTAAAACACTAGTGCTTAGGAAATCTATTGGAGGCAGAAGCAGTCAAGGGTAGCCTAGTGTTAGGGTTAGGCTTAGGGTTAGGGTTAGGGTACGGCTTAGGGTACGGATTTGGGGAGTGGTGCGGGTACGGCGTAGGGTATGGGTTAGGGTTAGGGTTAGGGTTAGTGATAGGGTTAGGGCTCGGTTTAAGGTACGGGTTAGGAATAGGGTACGTGTTAGGGTTAGGGTAGGGGTTAGGGTTAGGATACGCGTTAGGGTTAGGGTAGTTATTAAACCTATCCCACTCTCTAGATACCCCTTAGCACGTAAAGGAATATTATTTGGGGGTCCAGCCATGGAGAAGAGTTTAGACACTGGGATAAGATAAGGAACACACCCATTATAAAGAAATCACATTAGGATACTCTTTTTAAGCTGTTTCTTAAAACACTAGTGCTTAGGAAATCTATTGGAGGCAGAAGCAGTCAAGGGTAGCCTAGGGTTAGGGTTAGGCTTAGGGTTAGGCTTAGGGTACGGCTTAGGGTACGGGTTCGGGGAGGGGTGCGGGTACGGCGTAGGGTATGGGTTAGGGTTAGGGTTAGGGTTAGTGTTAGGGTTAGGGCTCGGTTTAGGGTACGGGTTAGGATTAGGGTACGTGTTAGGGTTAGGGTAGGGGTTAGGGTTAGGGTACGCGTTAGGGTTAGGGTAGTTATTAAACCTATCCCACTCTCTAGATACCCCTTAGCACGTAAAGGAATATTATTTGGGGGTCCAGCCATGGAGAAGAGTTTAGACACTA
The DNA here is from genome assembly GCF_028023285.1 of Balaenoptera ricei. Lineage (NCBI taxonomy): Eukaryota > Metazoa > Chordata > Mammalia > Artiodactyla > Balaenopteridae > Balaenoptera > Balaenoptera ricei. Next base: position 94,703 of record NW_026777632.1, read on the forward strand.
GGATAAGATAAGGAACACACCCATTATAAAGAAATCACATTAGGATTCTCTTTTTATGCTGTTCCTTAAAACACTAGTGCTTAGGAAATCTATTGGAGGCAGAAGCAGTCAAGGGTAGCCTAGGGTTAGGGTTAGGCTTAGGGTTAGGCTTAGGGTACGGCTTAGGATACGGGTTCGGGGAGGGGTGCGGGTACGGCGTAGGGTATGGGTTAGGGTTAGGGTTAGGGTTAGTGTTAGGGTTAGGGCTCGGTTTAGGGTACGGGTTAGGATTAGGGTACGTGTTAGGGTTAGGGTAGGGGTTAGGGTTAGGGTACGTGTTAGGGTTAGGGTAGTTATTAAACCTATCCCACTCTCTAGACACTCCTTAGCACGTAAAGGAATATTATTTGGGGGTCCAGCCATGGAGAAGAGTTTAGACACTGGGATAAGGAACACACCCATTACAAAGAAATCACATTAGGATTCTCTTTTTAAGCTGTTCCTTAAAACACTAGTGCTTAGGAAATCTATTGGAGGCAGAAGCAGTCAAGGGTAGCCTAGGGTTAGGGTTAGGCTTAGGGTTAGGGTTAGGGTACGGCTTAGGGTACGGATTTGGGGAGTGGTGCGGGTACGGCGTAGGGTATGGGTTAGGGTTAGGGTTAGGGTTAGTGATAGGGTTAGGGCTCGGTTTAAGGTACGGGTTAGGAATAGGGTACGTGTTAGGGTTAGGGTAGGGGTTAGGGTTAGGATACGCGTTAGGGTTAGGTTGTTATTAAACCTATCCCACTCTCTAGATACCCCTTAGCACGTAAAGGAATATTATTTGGGGGTCCAGCCATGGAGAAGAGTTTAGACACTGGGATAAGATAAGGAACACACCCATTATAAAGAAATCACATTAGGATTCTCTTTTTAAGCTGTTCCTTAAAACACTAGTGCTTAGGAAATCTATTGGAGGCAGAAGCAGTCAAGGGTAGCCTAGGGTTAGGTTTAGGCATAGGGTTAGGGTTAGGGTACGGCTTAGGGTACGGGTACGGGGAGGGGTGCGGGTACGGCGTAGGGTATGGGTTAGGGTTAGGGTTAGGGTTAGTGTTAGGGTTAGGGCTCGGTTTAGGGTACGGGTTAGGATTAGGGTACGTGTTAGGGTTAGGGTAGGGGTTAGGGTTAGGGTACGCGTTAGGGTTAGGGTAGTTATTAAACCTATCCCACTCTCTAGATACCCCTTAGCACGTAAAGGAATATTATTTGGGGGTCCAGCCATGGAGAAGAGTTTAGACACTGGGATAAGATAAGGAACACACCCATTATAAAGAAATCACATTAGGATTCTCTTTTTAAGCTGTTCCTTAAAACACTAGTGCTTAGGAAATCTATTGGAGGCAGAAGCAGTCAAGGGTAGCCTAGGGTTAGGGTTAGGCTTAGGGTTAGGCTTAGGGTACGGCTTAGGGTACAGATTCGGGGAGGGGTGCGGGTACGGCGTAGGGTATGGGTTAGGGTTAGGGTTAGGGTTAGTGTTAGGGTTAGGGCTCGGTTTAGGGTACGGGTTAGGATTAGGGTACGTGTTAGGGTTGGGGTAGGGGTTAGGGTTAGGGTACGCGTTAGGGTTAGGGTAGTTATTAAACCTATCCCACTCTCTAGATACCCCTTAGCACGTAAAGGAATATTATTTGGGGGTCCAGCCATGGAGAAGAGTTTAGACACTAGGATAATATAAGGAACACACCCATTATAAAGAAATCACATTAGGATTCTCTTTTTATGCTGTTCCTTAAAACACTAGTGCTTAGGAAATCTATTGGAGGCAGAAGCAGTCAAGGGTAGCCTAGGGTTAGGGTTAGGCTTAGGGTTAGGCTTAGGGTACGGCTTAGGATACGGGTTCGGGGAGGGGTGCGGGTACGGCGTAGGGTATGGGTTAGGGTTAGGGTTAGGGTTAGTGTTAGGGTTAGGGCTCGGTTTAGGGTACGGGTTAGGATTAGGATACGTGTTAGGGTTAGGGTAGGGGTTAGGGTTAGGGTACGTGTTAGGGTTAGGGTAGTTATTAAACCTATCCCACTCTCTAGACACTCCTTAGCACGTAAAGGAATATTATTTGGGGGTCCAGCCATGGAGAAGAGTTTAGACACTGGGATAAGGAACACACCCATTACAAAGAAATCACATTAGGATTCTCTTTTTAAGCTGTTCCTTAAAACACTAGTGCTTAGGAAATCTATTGGAGGCAGAAGCAGTCAAGGGTAGCCTAGTGTTAGGGTTAGGCTTAGGGTTAGGGTTAGGGTACGGCTTAGGGTACGGATTTGGGGAGTGGTGCGGGTACGGCGTAGGGTATGGGTTAGGGTTAGGGTTAGGGTTAGTGATAGGGTTAGGGCTCGGTTTAAGGTACGGGTTAGGAATAGGGTACGTGTTAGGGTTAGGGTAGGGGTTAGGGTTAGGATACGCGTTAGGGTTAGGGTAGTTATTAAACCTATCCCACTCTCTAGATACCCCTTAGCACGTAAAGGAATATTATTTGGGGGTCCAGCCATGGAGAAGAGTTTAGACACTGGGATAAGATAAGGAACACACCCATTATAAAGAAATCACATTAGGATTCTCTTTTTAAGCTGTTCCTTAAAACACTAGTGCTTAGGAAATCTATTGGAGGCAGAAGCAGTCAAGGGTAGCCTAGGGTTAGGGTTAGGCTTAGGGTTAGGCTTAGGGTACGGCTTAGGGTACGGATTCGGGGAGGGGTGCGGGTACGGCGTAGGGTATGGGTTAGGGTTAGGGTTAGGGTTAGTGATAGGGTTAGGGCTCGGGTTAGGGTACGGGTTAGGATTAGGGTACGTGTTAGGGTTAGGGTAGGGGTTAGGGTTAGGGTACGCGATAGGGTTAGGGTAGTTATTAAACTTATCCCACTCTCTAGATACCCCTTAGCACGTAAAGTAATATTATATGGGGGTCCAGCCATGGAGAAGAGTTTAGACACTGGGATAAGATAAGGAACACACCCATTATAAAGAAATCACATTAGGATTCTCTTTTTAAGCTGTTTCTTAAAACACTAGTGCTTAGGAAATCTATTGGAGGCAGAAGCAGTCAAGGGTAGCCTAGGGTTAGGGTTAGGCTTAGGGTTAGGCTTAGGGTACGGCTTAGGGTACGGGTTCGGGGAGGGGTGCGGGTACGGCGTAGGGTATGGGTTAGGGTTAGGGTTAGGGTTAGTGTTAGGGTTAGGGCTCGGTTTTGGGTATGGGTTAGGATTAGGGTACGTGTTAGGGTTAGGGTAGGGGTTTGGGTTAGGGTACGCGTTAGGGTTAGGGTAGTTATTAAACCTATCCCACTCTCTAGATACCCCTTAGCACGTAAAGGAATATTATTTGGGGGTCCAGCCATGGAGAAGAGTTTAGACACTAGGATAAGATAAGGAACACACCCATTATAAAGAAATCACATTAGGATTCTCTTTTTAAGCTGTTTCTTAAAACACTAGTGCTTAGGAAATCTATTGGAGGCAGAAGCAGTCAAGGGTAGCCTAGGGTTAGGGTTAGGCTTAGGGTACGGCTTAGGGTACGGGTTCGGGGAGGGGTGCGGGTACGGCGTAGGGTATGGGTTAGGGTTAGGGTTAGGGTTAGTGTTAGGGTTAGGGCTCGGTTTAGGTTACGGGTTAGGAATAGGGTACGTGTTAGGGTTACGGTAGGGTTTAGGGTTAGGGTACGCGTTAGGGTTAGGGTAGTTATTAAACCTATCCCACTCTCTAGATACCCCTTAGCACGTAAAGGAATATTATTTGGGGGTCCAGCCATGGAGAAGAGTTTAGACACTGGGATAAGGAACACACCCATTACAAAGAAATCATATTAGGATTCTCTTTTTAAGCTGTTCCTTAAAACACTAGTGCTTAGGAAATCTATTGGAGGCAGAAGCAGTCAAGGGTAGCCTAGGGTTAGGGTTAGGCTTAGGGTTAGGGTTAGGGTACGGCTTAGGGTACGGATTTGGGGAGTGGTGAGGGTACGGCGTAGGGTATGGGTTAGGGTTAGGGTTAGGGTTAGTGATAGGGTTAGGGCTCGGTTTAAGGTACGGGTTAGGAATAGGGTACGTGTTAGGGTTAGGGTAGGGGTTAGGGTTAGGATACGCGTTAGGGTTAGGGTAGTTATTAAACCTATCCCACTCTCTAGATACCCCTTAGCACGTAAAGGAATATTATTTGGGGGTCCAGCCATGGAGAAGAGTTTAGACACTGGGATAAGATAAGGAACACACCCATTATAAAGAAATCACATTAGGATTCTCTTTTTAAGCTGTTCCTTAAAACACTAGTGCTTAGGAAATCTATTGGAGGCAGAAGCAGTCAAGGGTAGCCTAGGGTTAGATTTAGGCATAGGGTTAGGGTTAGGGTACGGCTTAGGGTACGGGTACGGGGAGGGGTGCGGGTACGGCGTAGGGTATGGGTTAGGGTTAGGGTTAGGGTTAGTGTTAGGGTTAGGGCTCGGTTTAGGGTACGGGTTAGGATTAGGGTACGTGTTAGGGTTAGGGTAGGGGTTAGGGTTAGGGTACGCGTTAGGGTTAGGGTAGTTATTAAACCTATCCCACTCTCTAGATACCCCTTAGCACGTAAAGGAATATTATTTGGGGGTCCAGCCATGGAGAAGAGTTTAGACACTAGGATAAGATAAGGAACACACCCATTATAAAGAAATCACATTAGGATTCTCTTTTTAAGCTGTTTCTTAAAACACTAGTGCTTAGGAAATCTATTGGAGGCAGAAGCAGTCAAGGGTAGCCTAGGGTTAGGGTTAGGCTTAGGGTACGGCTTAGGGTACAGATTCGGGGAGGGGTGCGGGTACGGCGTAGGGTATGGGTTAGGGTTAGGGTTAGGGTTAGTGTTAGGGTTAGGGCTCGGTTTAGGGTACGGGTTAGGATTAGGATACGTGTTAGGGTTAGGGTAGGGGTTAGGGTTAGGGTACGTGTTAGGGTTAGGGTAGTTATTAAACCTATCCCACTCTCTAGACACTCCTTAGCACGTAAAGGAATATTATTTGGGGGTCCAGCCATGGAGAAGAGTTTAGACACTGGGATAAGGAACACACCCATTACAAAGAAATCACATTAGGATTCTCTTTTTAAGCTGTTCCTTAAAACACTAGTGCTTAGGAAATCTATTGGAGGCAGAAGCAGTCAAGGGTAGCCTAGGGTTAGTGTTAGGCTTAGGGTTAGGCTTAGGATACGGCTTAGGATACGGGTTCGGGGAGGGGTGCGGGTACGGCGTAGGGTATGGGTTAGGGTTAGGGTTAGGGTTAGTGTTAGGGTTAGGGCTCGGTTTAGGGTACGGGTTAGGATTAGGGTACGTGTTAGGGTTAGGGTAGGGGTTAGGGTTAGGGTACGCGTTAGGGTTAGGGTAGTTATTAAACCTATCCCACTCTCTAGATACCCCTTAGCACGTAAAGGAATATTATTTGGGGGTCCAGCCATGGAGAAGAGTTTAGACACTGGGATAAGATAAGGAACACACCCATTATAAAGAAATCACATTAGGATTCTCTTTTTAAGCTGTTCCTTAAAACACTAGTGCTTAGGAAATCTATTGGAGGCAGAAGCAGTCAAGGGTAGCCTAGGGTTAGGGTTAGGCTTAGGGTTAGGCTTAGGGTACGGCTTAGGGTACGGGTTCGGGGAGGGGTGCGGGTACGGCGTAGGGTATGGGTTAGGGTTAGGGTTAGGGTTAGTGTTAGGGTTAGGGCTCGGTTTAGGGTACGGGTTAGGATTAGGGTACGTGTTAGGGTTAGGGTAGGGGTTAGGGTTAGGGTACGCGTTAGGGTTAGGGTAGTTATTAAACCTATCCCACTCTCTAGATACCCCTTAACACGTAAAGGAATATTATTTGGGGGTCCAGCCATGGAGAAGAGTTTAGACACTAGGATAAGATAAGGAACACACCCATTATAAAGAAATCACATTAGGATTCTCTTTTTAAGCTGTTTCTTAAAACACTAGTGCTTAGGAAATCTATTGGAGGCAGAAGCAGTCAAGGGTAGCCTAGGGTTAGGGTTAGGCTTAGGGTACGGCTTAGGGTACAGATTCGGGGAGGGGTGCGGGTACGGCGTAGGGTATGGGTTAGGGTTAGGGTTAGGGTTAGTGTTAGGGTTAGGGCTCGGTTTAGGGTACGGGTTAGGATTAGGATACGTGTTAGGGTTAGGGTAGGGGTTAGGGTTAGGGTACGTGTTAGGGTTAGGGTAGTTATTAAACCTATCCCACTCTCTAGACACTCCTTAGCACGTAAAGGAATATTATTTGGGGGTCCAGCCATGGAGAAGAGTTTAGACACTGGGATAAGGAACACACCCATTACAAAGAAATCACATTAGGATTCTCTTTTTAAGCTGTTCCTTAAAACACTAGTGCTTAGGAAATCTATTGGAGGCAGAAGCAGTCAAGGGTAGCCTAGTGTTAGGGTTAGGCTTAGGGTTAGGGTTAGGGTACGGCTTAGGGTACGGATTTGGGGAGTGGTGCGGGTACGGCGTAGGGTATGGGTTAGGGTTAGGGTTAGGGTTAGTGATAGGGTTAGGGCTCGGTTTAAGGTACGGGTTAGGAATAGGGTACGTGTTAGGGTTAGGGTAGGGGTTAGGGTTAGGATACGCGTTAGGGTTAGGGTAGTTATTAAACCTATCCCACTCTCTAGATACCCCTTAGCACGTAAAGGAATATTATTTGGGGGTCCAGCCATGGAGAAGAGTTTAGACACTGGGATAAGATAAGGAACACACCCATTATAAAGAAATCACATTAGGATTCTCTTTTTAAGCTGTTCCTTAAAACACTAGTGCTTAGGAAATCTATTGGAGGCAGAAGCAGTCAAGGGTAGCCTAGGGTTAGGGTTAGGCTTAGGGTTAGGCTTAGGGTACGGCTTAGGGTACGGATTCGGGGAGGGGTGCGGGTACGGCGTAGGGTATGGGTTAGGGTTAGGGTTAGGGTTAGTGATAGGGTTAGGGCTCGGGTTAGGGTACGGGTTAGGATTAGGGTACGTGTTAGGGTTAGGGTAGGGGTTAGGGTTAGGGTACGCGATAGGGTTAGGGTAGTTATTAAACTTATCCCACTCTCTAGATACCCCTTAGCACGTAAAGTAATATTATATGGGGGTCCAGCCATGGAGAAGAGTTTAGACACTGGGATAAGATAAGGAACACACCCATTATAAAGAAATCACATTAGGATTCTCTTTTTAAGCTGTTTCTTAAAACACTAGTGCTTAGGAAATCTATTGGAGGCAGAAGCAGTCAAGGGTAGCCTAGGGTTAGGGTTAGGCTTAGGGTTAGGCTTATGGTACGGCTTAGGGTACGGGTTCGGGGAGGGGTGCGGGTACGGCGTAGGGTATGGGTTAGGGTTAGGGTTAGGGTTAGTGTTAGGGTTAGGGCTCGGTTTAGGTTACGGGTTAGGAATAGTGTACGTGTTAGGGTTACGGTAGGGTTTAGGGTTAGGGTACGCGTTAGGGTTAGGGTAGTTATTAAACCTATCCCACTCTCTAGATACCCCTTAGCACGTAAAGGAATATTATTTGGGGGTCCAGCCATGGAGAAGAGTTTAGACACTGGGATAAGGAACACACCCATTACAAAGAAATCACATTAGGATTCTCTTTTTAAGCTGTTCCTTAAAACACTAGTGCTTAGGAAATCTATTGGAGGCAGAAGCAGTCAAGGGTAGCCTAGGGTTAGGGTTAGGCTTAGGGTTAGGGTTAGGGTACGGCTTAGGGTACGGATTTGGGGAGTGGTGAGGGTACGGCGTAGGGTATGGGTTAGGGTTAGGGTTAGGGTTAGTGATAGGGTTAGGGCTCGGTTTAAGGTACGGGTTAGGAATAGGGTACGTGTTAGGGTTAGGGTAGGGGTTAGGGTTAGGGTACGCGATAGGGTTAGGGTAGTTATTAAACCTATCCCACTCTCTAGATACCCCTTAGCACGTAAAGTAATATTATATGGGGGTCCAGCCATGGAGAAGAGTTTAGACACTGGGATAAGATAAGGAACACACCCATTATAAAGAAATCACATTAGGATTCTCTTTTTAAGCTGTTTCTTAAAACACTAGTGCTTAGGAAATCTATTGGAGGCAGAAGCAGTCAAGGGTAGCCTAGGGTTAGGGTTAGGCTTAGGGTTAGGCTTAGGGTACGGCTTAGGGTATGGGTTCGGGGAGGGGTGCGGGTACGGCGTAGGGTATGGGTTAGGGTTAGGGTTAGGGTTAGTGTTAGGGTTAGGGCTCGGTTTAGGTTACGGGTTAGGAATAGGGTACGTGTTAGGGTTACGGTAGGGTTTAGGGTTAGGGTACGCGTTAGGGTTAGGGTAGTTATTAAACCTATCCCACTCTCTAGATACCCCTTAGCACGTAAAGGAATATTATTTGGGGGTCCAGCCATGGAGAAGAGTTTAGACACTGGGATAAGGAACACACCCATTACAAAGAAATCACATTAGGATTCTCTTTTTAAGCTGTTCCTTAAAACACTAGTGCTTAGGAAATCTATTGGAGGCAGAAGCAGTCAAGGTTAGCCTAGGGTTAGGGTTAGGCTTAGGGTTAGGGTTAGGGTACGGCTTAGGGTACGGATTTGGGGAGTGGTGAGGGTACGGCGTAGGGTATGGGTTAGGGTTAGGGTTAGGGTTAGTGATAGGGTTAGGGCTCGGTTTAAGGTACGGGTTAGGAATAGGGTACGTGTTAGGGTTAGGGTAGGGGTTAGGGTTAGGATACGCGTTAGGGTTAGGGTAGTTATTAAACCTATCCCACTCTCTAGATACCCCTTAGCACGTAAAGGAATATTATTTGGGGGTCCAGCCATGGAGAAGAGTTTAGACACTGGGATAAGATAAGGAACACACCCATTATAAAGAAATCACATTAGGATTCTCTTTTTAAGCTGTTCCTTAAAACACTAGTGCTTAGGAAATCTATGGGAGGCAGAAGCAGTCAAGGGTAGCCTAGGGTTAGGTTTAGGCATAGGGTTAGGGTTAGGGTACGGCTTAGGGTACGGGTACGGGGAGGGGTGCGGGTACGGCGTAGGGTATGGGTTAGGGTTAGGGTTAGGGTTAGTGTTAGGGTTAGGGCTCGGTTTAGGGTACGGGTTAGGATTAGGGTACGTGTTAGGGTTAGGGTAGGGGTTAGGGTTAGGGTACGCGTTAGGGTTAGGGTAGTTATTAAACCTATCCCACTCTCTACATACCCCTTAGCACGTAAAGGAATATTATTTGGGGGTCCAGCCATGGAGAAGAGTTTAGACACTGGGATAAGATAAGGAACACACCCATTATAAAGAAATCACATTAGGATTCTCTTTTTAAGCTGTTCCTTAAAACACTAGTGCTTAGGAAATCTATTGGAGGCAGAAGCAGTCAAGGGTAGCCTAGGGTTAGGGTTAGGCTTAGGGTTAGGCTTAGGGTACGGCTTAGGGTACAGATTCGGGGAGGGGTGCGGGTACGGCGTAGGGTATGGGTTAGGGTTAGGGTTAGGGTTAGTGTTAGGGTTAGGGCTCGGTTTAGGGTACGGGTTAGGATTAGGGTACGTGTTAGGGTTGGGGTAGGGGTTAGGGTTAGGGTACGCGTTAGGGTTAGGGTAGTTATTAAACCTATCCCACTCTCTAGATACCCCTTAGCACGTAAAAGAATATTATTTGGGGGTCCAGCCATGGAGAAGAGTTTAGACACTAGGATAATATAAGGAACACACCCATTATAAAGAAATCACATTAGGATTCTCTTTTTATGCTGTTCCTTAAAACACTAGTGCTTAGGAAATCTATTGGAGGCAGAAGCAGTCAAGGGTAGCCTAGTGTTAGGGTTAGGCTTAGGGTTAGGGTTAGGGTACGGCTTAGGGTACGGATTTGGGGAGTGGTGCGGGTACGGCGTAGGGTATGGGTTAGGGTTAGGGTTAGGGTTAGTGATAGGGTTAGGGCTCGGTTTAAGGTACGGGTTAGGAATAGGGTACGTGTTAGGGTTAGGGTAGGGGTTAGGGTTAGGATACGCGTTAGGGTTAGGGTAGTTATTAAACCTATCCCACTCTCTAGATACCCCTTAGCACGTAAAGGAATATTATTTGGGGGTCCAGCCATGGAGAAGAGTTTAGACACTGGGATAAGATAAGGAACACACCCATTATAAAGAAATCACATTAGGATTCTCTTTTTAAGCTGTTTCTTAAAACACTAGTGCTTAGGAAATCTATTGGAGGCAGAAGCAGTCAAGGGTAGCCTAGGGTTAGGGTTAGGCTTAGGGTTAGGCTTAGGGTACGGCTTAGGGTACGGGTTCGGGGAGGGGTGCGGGTACGGCGTAGGGTATGGGTTAGGGTTAGGGTTAGGGTTAGTGATAGGGTTAGGGCTCGGGTTAGGGTACGGGTTAGGGTTAGGGTAGGGGTTAGGGTTAGGATACGCGTTAGGGTTAGGGTAGTTATTAAACCTATCCCACTCTCTAGATACCCCTTAGCACGTAAAGTAATATTATATGGGGGTCCAGCCATGGAGAAGAGTTTAGACACTGGGATAAGATAAGGAACACACCCATTATAAAGAAATCACATTAGGATTCTCTTTTTAAGCTGTTCCTTAAAACACTAGTGCTTAGGAAATCTATTGGAGGCAGAAGCAGTCAAGGGTAGCCTAGGGTTAGGGTTAGGCTTAGGGTTAGGCTTAGGGTACGGCTTAGGGTACGGGTTCGGGGAGGGGTGCGGGTACGGCGTAGGGTATGGGTTAGGGTTAGGGTTAGGGTTAGTGTTAGGGTTAGGGCTCGGTTTAGGGTACGGGTTAGGATTAGGGTACGTGTTAGGGTTAGGGTAGGGGTTAGGGTTAGGGTACGCGTTAGGGTTAGGGTAGTTATTAAACCTATCCCACTCTCTAGATACCCCTTAGCACGTAAAGGAATATTATTTGGGGGTCCAGCCATGGAGAAGAGTTTAGACACTAGGATAAGATAAGGAACACACCCATTATAAAGAAATCACATTAGGATTCTCTTTTTAAGCTGTTTCTTAAAACACTAGTGCTTAGGAAATCTATTGGAGGCAGAAGCAGTCAAGGGTAGCCTAGGGTTAGGGTTAGGCTTAGGGTACGGCTTAGGGTACAGATTCGGGGAGGGGTGCGGGTACGGCGTAGGGTATGGGTTAGGGTTAGGGTTAGGGTTAGTGTTAGGGTTAGGGCTCGGTTTAGGGTACGGGTTAGGATTAGGATACGTGTTAGGGTTAGGGTAGGGGTTAGGGTTAGGGTACGTGTTAGGGTTAGGGTAGTTATTAAACCTATCCCACTCTCTAGACACTCCTTAGCACGTAAAGGAATATTATTTGGGGGTCCAGCCATGGAGAAGAGTTTAGACACTGGGATAAGGAACACACCCATTACAAAGAAATCACATTAGGATTCTCTTTTTAAGCTGTTCCTTAAAACACTAGTGCTTAGGAAATCTATTGGAGGCAGAAGCAGTCAAGGGTAGCCTAGGGTTAGTGTTAGGCTTAGGGTTAGGCTTAGGATACGGCTTAGGATACGGGTTCGGGGAGGGGTGCGGGTACGGCGTAGGGTATGGGTTAGGGTTAGGGTTAGGGTTAGTGTTAGGGTTAGGGCTCGGTTTAGGGTACGGGTTAGGATTAGGGTACGTGTTAGGGTTAGGGTAGGGGTTAGGGTTAGGGTACGCGTTAGGGTTAGGGTAGTTATTAAACCTATCCCACTCTCTAGATACCCCTTAGCACGTAAAGGAATATTATTTGGGGGTCCAGCCATGGAGAAGAGTTTAGACACTGGGATAAGATAAGGAACACACCCATTATAAAGAAATCACATTAGGATTCTCTTTTTAAGCTGTTCCTTAAAACACTAGTGCTTAGGAAATCTATTGGAGGCAGAAGCAGTCAAGGGTAGCCTAGGGTTAGGGTTAGGCTTAGGGTTAGGCTTAGGGTACGGCTTAGGGTACGGGTTCGGGGAGGGGTGCGGGTACGGCGTAGGGTATGGGTTAGGGTTAGGGTTAGGGTTAGTGTTAGGGTTAGGGCTCGGTTTAGGGTACGGGTTAGGATTAGGGTACGTGTTAGGGTTAGGGTAGGGGTTAGGGTTAGGGTACGCGTTAGGGTTAGGGTAGTTATTAAACCTATCCCACTCTCTAGATACCCCTTAACACGTAAAGGAATATTATTTGGGGGTCCAGCTATGGAGAAGAGTTTAGACACTAGGATAAGATAAGGAACACACCCATTATAAAGAAATCACATTAGGATTCTCTTTTTAAGCTGTTTCTTAAAACACTAGTGCTTAGGAAATCTATTGGAGGCAGAAGCAGTCAAGGGTAGCCTAGGGTTAGGGTTAGGCTTAGGGTACGGCTTAGGGTACAGATTCGGGGAGGGGTGCGGGTACGGCGTAGGGTATGGGTTAGGGTTAGGGTTAGGGTTAGTGTTAGGGTTAGGGCTCGGTTTAGGGTACGGGTTAGGATTAGGATACGTGTTAGGGTTAGGGTAGGGGTTAGGGTTAGGATACGCGTTAGGGTTAGGGTAGTTATTAAACCTATCCCACTCTCTAGATACCCCTTAGCACGTAAAGGAATATTATTTGGGGGTCCAGCCATGGAGAAGAGTTTAGACACTGGGATAAGATAAGGAACACACCCATTATAAAGAAATCACATTAGGATTCTCTTTTTAAGCTGTTCCTTAAAACACTAGTGCTTAGGAAATCTATGGGAGGCAGAAGCAGTCAAGGGTAGCCTAGGGTTAGGTTTAGGCATAGGGTTAGGGTTAGGGTACGGCTTAGGGTACGGGTACGGGGAGGGGTGCGGGTACGGCGTAGGGTATGGGTTAGGGTTAGGGTTAGGGTTAGTGTTAGGGTTAGGGCTCGGTTTAGGGTACGGGTTAGGATTAGGGTACGTGTTAGGGTTAGGGTAGGGGTTAGGGTTAGGGTACGCGTTAGGGTTAGGGTAGTTATTAAACCTATCCCACTCTCTACATACCCCTTAGCACGTAAAGGAATATTATTTGGGGGTCCAGCCATGGAGAAGAGTTTAGACACTGGGATAAGATAAGGAACACACCCATTATAAAGAAATCACATTAGGATTCTCTTTTTAAGCTGTTCCTTAAAACACTAGTGCTTAGGAAATCTATTGGAGGCAGAAGCAGTCAAGGGTAGCCTAGGGTTAGGGTTAGGCTTAGGGTTAGGCTTAGGGTACGGCTTAGGGTACAGATTCGGGGAGGGGTGCGGGTACGGCGTAGGGTATGGGTTAGGGTTAGGGTTAGGGTTAGTGTTAGGGTTAGGGCTCGGTTTAGGGTACGGGTTAGGATTAGGGTACGTGTTAGGGTTGGGGTAGGGGTTAGGGTTAGGGTACGCGTTAGGGTTAGGGTAGTTATTAAACCTATCCCACTCTCTAGATACCCCTTAGCACGTAAAGGAATATTATTTGGGGGTCCAGCCATGGAGAAGAGTTTAGACACTAGGATAATATAAGGAACACACCCATTATAAAGAAATCACATTAGGATTCTCTTTTTATGCTGTTCCTTAAAACACTAGTGCTTAGGAAATCTATTGGAGGCAGAAGCAGTCAAGGGTAGCCTAGTGTTAGGGTTAGGCTTAGGGTTAGGGTTAGGGTACGGCTTAGGGTACGGATTTGGGGAGTGGTGCGGGTACGGCGTAGGGTATGGGTTAGGGTTAGGGTTAGGGTTAGTGATAGGGTTAGGGCTCGGTTTAAGGTACGGGTTAGGAATAGGGTACGTGTTAGGGTTAGGGTAGGGGTTAGGGTTAGGATACGCGTTAGGGTTAGGGTAGTTATTAAACCTATCCCACTCTCTAGATACCCCTTAGCACGTAAAGGAATATTATTTGGGGGTCCAGCCATGGAGAAGAGTTTAGACACTGGGATAAGATAAGGAACACACCCATTATAAAGAAATCACATTAGGATTCTCTTTTTAAGCTGTTTCTTAAAACACTAGTGCTTAGGAAATCTATTGGAGGCAGAAGCAGTCAAGGGTAGCCTAGGGTTAGGGTTAGGCTTAGGGTTAGGCTTAGGGTACGGCTTAGGGTACGGGTTCGGGGAGGGGTGCGGGTACGGCGTAGGGTATGGGTTAGGGTTAGGGTTAGGGTTAGTGATAGGGTTAGGGCTCGGGTTAGGGTACGGGTTAGGGTTAGGGTAGGGGTTAGGGTTAGGATACGCGTTAGGGTTAGGGTAGTTATTAAACCTATCCCACTCTCTAGATACCCCTTAGCACGTAAAGTAATATTATATGGGGGTCCAGCCATGGAGAAGAGTTTAGACACTGGGATAAGATAAGGAACACACCCATTATAAAGAAATCACATTAGGATTCTCTTTTTAAGCTGTTCCTTAAAACACTAGTGCTTAGGAAATCTATTGGAGGCAGAAGCAGTCAAGGGTAGCCTAGGGTTAGGGTTAGGCTTAGGGTTAGGCTTAGGGTACGGCTTAGGGTACGGGTTCGGGGAGGGGTGCGGGTACGGCGTAGGGTATGGGTTAGGGTTAGGGTTAGGGTTAGTGTTAGGGTTAGGGCTCGGTTTAGGGTACGGGTTAGGATTAGGGTACGTGTTAGGGTTAGGGTAGGGGTTAGGGTTAGGGTACGCGTTAGGGTTAGGGTAGTTATTAAACCTATCCCACTCTCTAGATACCCCTTAGCACGTAAAGGAATATTATTTGGGGGTCCAGCCATGGAGAAGAGTTTAGACACTAGGATAAGATAAGGAACACACCCATTATAAAGAAATCACATTAGGATTCTCTTTTTAAGCTGTTTCTTAAAACACTAGTGCTTAGGAAATCTATTGGAGGCAGAAGCAGTCAAGGGTAGCCTAGGGTTAGGGTTAGGCTTAGGGTACGGCTTAGGGTACAGATTCGGGGAGGGGTGCGGGTACGGCGTAGGGTATGGGTTAGGGTTAGGGTTAGGGTTAGTGTTAGGGTTAGGGCTCGGTTTAGGGTACGGGTTAGGATTAGGATACGTGTTAGGGTTAGGGTAGGGGTTAGGGTTAGGGTACGTGTTAGGGTTAGGGTAGTTATTAAACCTATCCCACTCTCTAGACACTCCTTAGCACGTAAAGGAATATTATTTGGGGGTCCAGCCATGGAGAAGAGTTTAGACACTGGGATAAGGAACACACCCATTACAAAGAAATCACATTAGGATTCTCTTTTTAAGCTGTTCCTTAAAACACTAGTGCTTAGGAAATCTATTGGAGGCAGAAGCAGTCAAGGGTAGCCTAGGGTTAGTGTTAGGCTTAGGGTTAGGCTTAGGATACGGCTTAGGATACGGGTTCGGGGAGGGGTGCGGGTACGGCGTAGGGTATGGGTTAGGGTTAGGGTTAGGGTTAGTGTTAGGGTTAGGGCTCGGTTTAGGGTACGGGTTAGGATTAGGGTACGTGTTAGGGTTAGGGTAGGGGTTAGGGTTAGGGTACGCGTTAGGGTTAGGGTAGTTATTAAACCTATCCCACTCTCTAGATACCCCTTAGCACGTAAAGGAATATTATTTGGGGGTCCAGCCATGGAGAAGAGTTTAGACACTGGGATAAGATAAGGAACACACCCATTATAAAGAAATCACATTAGGATTCTCTTTTTAAGCTGTTCCTTAAAACACTAGTGCTTAGGAAATCTATTGGAGGCAGAAGCAGTCAAGGGTAGCCTAGGGTTAGGGTTAGGCTTAGGGTTAGGCTTAGGGTACGGCTTAGGGTACGGGTTCGGGGAGGGGTGCGGGTACGGCGTAGGGTATGGGTTAGGGTTAGGGTTAGGGTTAGTGTTAGGGTTAGGGCTCGGTTTAGGGTACGGGTTAGGATTAGGGTACGTGTTAGGGTTAGGGTAGGGGTTAGGGTTAGGGTACGCGTTAGGGTTAGGGTAGTTATTAAACCTATCCCACTCTCTAGATACCCCTTAACACGTAAAGGAATATTATTTGGGGGTCCAGCCATGGAGAAGAGTTTAGACACTAGGATAAGATAAGGAACACACCCATTATAAAGAAATCACATTAGGATTCTCTTTTTAAGCTGTTTCTTAAAACACTAGTGCTTAGGAAATCTATTGGAGGCAGAAGCAGTCAAGGGTAGCCTAGGGTTAGGGTTAGGCTTAGGGTACGGCTTAGGGTACAGATTCGGGGAGGGGTGCGGGTACGGCGTAGGGTATGGGTTAGGGTTAGGGTTAGGGTTAGTGTTAGGGTTAGGGCTCGGTTTAGGGTACGGGTTAGGATTAGGATACGTGTTAGGGTTAGGGTAGGGGTTAGGGTTAGGGTACGTGTTAGGGTTAGGGTAGTTATTAAACCTATCCCACTCTCTAGACACTCCTTAGCACGTAAAGGAATATTATTTGGGGGTCCAGCCATGGAGAAGAGTTTAGACACTGGGATAAGGAACACACCCATTACAAAGAAATCACATTAGGATTCTCTTTTTAAGCTGTTCCTTAAAACACTAGTGCTTAGGAAATCTATTGGAGGCAGAAGCAGTCAAGGGTAGCCTAGTGTTAGGGTTAGGCTTAGGGTTAGGGTTAGGGTACGGCTTAGGGTACGGATTTGGGGAGTGGTGCGGGTACGGCGTAGGGTATGGGTTAGGGTTAGGGTTAGGGTTAGTGATAGGGTTAGGGCTCGGTTTAAGGTACGGGTTAGGAATAGGGTACGTGTTAGGGTTAGGGTAGGGGTTAGGGTTAGGATACGCGTTAGGGTTAGGGTAGTTATTAAACCTATCCCACTCTCTAGATACCCCTTAGCACGTAAAGGAATATTATTTGGGGGTCCAGCCATGGAGAAGAGTTTAGACACTGGGATAAGATAAGGAACACACCCATTATAAAGAAATCACATTAGGATTCTCTTTTTAAGCTGTTCCTTAAAACACTAGTGCTTAGGAAATCTATTGGAGGCAGAAGCAGTCAAGGGTAGCCTAGGGTTAGGGTTAGGCTTAGGGTTAGGCTTAGGGTACGGCTTAGGGTACGGATTCGGGGAGGGGTGCGGGTACGGCGTAGGGTATGGGTTAGGGTTAGGGTTAGGGTTAGTGATAGGGTTAGGGCTCGGGTTAGGGTACGGGTTAGGATTAGGGTACGTGTTAGGGTTAGGGTAGGGGTTAGGGTTAGGGTACGCGATAGGGTTAGGGTAGTTATTAAACTTATCCCACTCTCTAGATACCCCTTAGCACGTAAAGTAATATTATATGGGGGTCCAGCCATGGAGAAGAGTTTAGACACTGGGATAAGATAAGGAACACACCCATTATAAAGAAATCACATTAGGATTCTCTTTTTAAGCTGTTTCTTAAAACACTAGTGCTTAGGAAATCTATTGGAGGCAGAAGCAGTCAAGGGTAGCCTAGGGTTAGGGTTAGGCTTAGGGTTAGGCTTATGGTACGGCTTAGGGTACGGGTTCGGGGAGGGGTGCGGGTACGGCGTAGGGTATGGGTTAGGGTTAGGGTTAGGGTTAGTGTTAGGGTTAGGGCTCGGTTTAGGTTACGGGTTAGGAATAGTGTACGTGTTAGGGTTACGGTAGGGTTTAGGGTTAGGGTACGCGTTAGGGTTAGGGTAGTTATTAAACCTATCCCACTCTCTAGATACCCCTTAGCACGTAAAGGAATATTATTTGGGGGTCCAGCCATGGAGAAGAGTTTAGACACTGGGATAAGGAACACACCCATTACAAAGAAATCACATTAGGATTCTCTTTTTAAGCTGTTCCTTAAAACACTAGTGCTTAGGAAATCTATTGGAGGCAGAAGCAGTCAAGGGTAGCCTAGGGTTAGGGTTAGGCTTAGGGTTAGGGTTAGGGTACGGCTTAGGGTACGGATTTGGGGAGTGGTGAGGGTACGGCGTAGGGTATGGGTTAGGGTTAGGGTTAGGGTTAGTGATAGGGTTAGGGCTCGGTTTAAGGTACGGGTTAGGAATAGGGTACGTGTTAGGGTTAGGGTAGGGGTTAGGGTTAGGGTACGCGATAGGGTTAGGGTAGTTATTAAACCTATCCAACTCTCTAGATACCCCTTAGCACGTAAAGTAATATTATATGGGGGTCCAGCCATGGAGAAGAGTTTAGACACTGGGATAAGATAAGGAACACACCCATTATAAAGAAATCACATTAGGATTCTCTTTTTAAGCTGTTTCTTAAAACACTAGTGCTTAGGAAATCTATTGGAGGCAGAAGCAGTCAAGGGTAGCCTAGGGTTAGGGTTAGGCTTAGGGTTAGGCTTAGGGTACGGCTTAGGGTATGGGTTCGGGGAGGGGTGCGGGTACGGCGTAGGGTATGGGTTAGGGTTAGGGTTAGGGTTAGTGTTAGGGTTAGGGCTCGGTTTAGGTTACGGGTTAGGAATAGGGTACGTGTTAGGGTTACGGTAGGGTTTAGGGTTAGGGTACGCGTTAGGGTTAGGGTAGTTATTAAACCTATCCCACTCTCTAGATACCCCTTAGCACGTAAAGGAATATTATTTGGGGGTCCAGCCATGGAGAAGAGTTTAGACACTGGGATAAGGAACACACCCATTACAAAGAAATCACATTAGGATTCTCTTTTTAAGCTGTTCCTTAAAACACTAGTGCTTAGGAAATCTATTGGAGGCAGAAGCAGTCAAGGTTAGCCTAGGGTTAGGGTTAGGCTTAGGGTTAGGGTTAGGGTACGGCTTAGGGTACGGATTTGGGGAGTGGTGAGGGTACGGCGTAGGGTATGGGTTAGGGTTAGGGTTAGGGTTAGTGATAGGGTTAGGGCTCGGTTTAAGGTACGGGTTAGGAATAGGGTACGTGTTAGGGTTAGGGTAGGGGTTAGGGTTAGGATACGCGTTAGGGTTAGGGTAGTTATTAAACCTATCCCACTCTCTAGATACCCCTTAGCACGTAAAGGAATATTATTTGGGGGTCCAGCCATGGAGAAGAGTTTAGACACTGGGATAAGATAAGGAACACACCCATTATAAAGAAATCACATTAGGATTCTCTTTTTAAGCTGTTCCTTCAAACACTAGTGCTTAGGAAATCTATGGGAGGCAGAAGCAGTCAAGGGTAGCCTAGGGTTAGGTTTAGGCATAGGGTTAGGGTTAGGGTACGGCTTAGGGTACGGGTACGGGGAGGGGTGCGGGTACGGCGTAGGGTATGGGTTAGGGTTAGGGTTAGGGTTAGTGTTAGGGTTAGGGCTCGGTTTAGGGTACGGGTTAGGATTAGGGTACGTGTTAGGGTTAGGGTAGGGGTTAGGGTTAGGGTACGCGTTAGGGTTAGGGTAGTTATTAAACCTATCCCACTCTCTACATACCCCTTAGCACGTAAAGGAATATTATTTGGGGGTCCAGCCATGGAGAAGAGTTTAGACACTGGGATAAGATAAGGAACACACCCATTATAAAGAAATCACATTAGGATTCTCTTTTTAAGCTGTTCCTTAAAACACTAGTGCTTAGGAAATCTATTGGAGGCAGAAGCAGTCAAGGGTAGCCTAGGGTTAGGGTTAGGCTTAGGGTTAGGCTTAGGGTACGGCTTAGGGTACAGATTCGGGGAGGGGTGCGGGTACGGCGTAGGGTATGGGTTAGGGTTAGGGTTAGGGTTAGTGTTAGGGTTAGGGCTCGGTTTAGGGTACGGGTTAGGATTAGGGTACGTGTTAGGGTTGGGGTAGGGGTTAGGGTTAGGGTACGCGTTAGGGTTAGGGTAGTTATTAAACCTATCCCACTCTCTAGATACCCCTTAGCACGTAAAGGAATATTATTTGGGGGTCCAGCCATGGAGAAGAGTTTAGACACTAGGATAATATAAGGAACACACCCATTATAAAGAAATCACATTAGGATTCTCTTTTTATGCTGTTCCTTAAAACACTAGTGCTTAGGAAATCTATTGGAGGCAGAAGCAGTCAAGGGTAGCCTAGTGTTAGGGTTAGGCTTAGGGTTAGGGTTAGGGTACGGCTTAGGGTACGGATTTGGGGAGTGGTGCGGGTACGGCGTAGGGTATGGGTTAGGGTTAGGGTTAGGGTTAGTGATAGGGTTAGGGCTCGGTTTAAGGTACGGGTTAGGAATAGGGTACGTGTTAGGGTTAGGGTAGGGGTTAGGGTTAGGATACGCGTTAGGGTTAGGGTAGTTATTAAACCTATCCCACTCTCTAGATACCCCTTAGCACGTAAAGGAATATTATTTGGGGGTCCAGCCATGGAGAAGAGTTTAGACACTGGGATAAGATAAGGAACACACCCATTATAAAGAAATCACATTAGGATTCTCTTTTTAAGCTGTTTCTTAAAACACTAGTGCTTAGGAAATCTATTGGAGGCAGAAGCAGTCAAGGGTAGCCTAGGGTTAGGGTTAGGCTTAGGGTTAGGCTTAGGGTACGGCTTAGGGTACGGGTTCGGGGAGGGGTGCGGGTACGGCGTAGGGTATGGGTTAGGGTTAGGGTTAGGGTTAGTGTTAGGGTTAGGGCTCGGTTTAGGGTACGGGTTAGGATTAGGGTACGTGTTAGGGTTAGGGTAGGGGTTAGGGTTAGGGTACGCGTTAGGGTTAGGGTAGTTATTAAACCTATCCCACTCTCTAGATACCCCTTAGCACGTAAAGGAATATTATTTGGGGGTCCAGCCATGGAGAAGAGTTTAGACACTAGGATAAGATAAGGAACACACCCATTATAAAGAAATCACATTAGGATTCTCTTTTTATGCTGTTCCTTAAAACACTAGTGCTTAGGAAATCTATTGGAGGCAGAAGCAGTCAAGGGTAGCCTAGGGTTAGGGTTAGGCTTAGGGTTAGGCTTAGGGTACGGCTTAGGATACGGGTTCGGGGAGGGGTGCGGGTACGGCGTAGGGTATGGGTTAGGGTTAGGGTTAGGGTTAGTGTTAGGGTTAGGGCTCGGTTTAGGGTACGGGTTAGGATTAGGGTACGTGTTAGGGTTAGGGTAGGGGTTAGGGTTAGGGTACGTGTTAGGGTTAGGGTAGTTATTAAACCTATCCCACTCTCTAGACACTCCTTAGCACGTAAAGGAATATTATTTGGGGGTCCAGCCATGGAGAAGAGTTTAGACACTGGGATAAGGAACACACCCATTACAAAGAAATCACATTAGGATTCTCTTTTTAAGCTGTTCCTTAAAACACTAGTGCTTAGGAAATCTATTGGAGGCAGAAGCAGTCAAGGGTAGCCTAGGGTTAGGGTTAGGCTTAGGGTTAGGGTTAGGGTACGGCTTAGGGTACGGATTTGGGGAGTGGTGCGGGTACGGCGTAGGGTATGGGTTAGGGTTAGGGTTAGGGTTAGTGATAGGGTTAGGGCTCGGTTTAAGGTACGGGTTAGGAATAGGGTACGTGTTAGGGTTAGGGTAGGGGTTAGGGTTAGGATACGCGTTAGGGTTAGGTTGTTATTAAACCTATCCCACTCTCTAGATACCCCTTAGCACGTAAAGGAATATTATTTGGGGGTCCAGCCATGGAGAAGAGTTTAGACACTGGGATAAGATAAGGAACACACCCATTATAAAGAAATCACATTAGGATTCTCTTTTTAAGCTGTTCCTTAAAACACTAGTGCTTAGGAAATCTATTGGAGGCAGAAGCAGTCAAGGGTAGCCTAGGGTTAGGTTTAGGCATAGGGTTAGGGTTAGGGTACGGCTTAGGGTACGGGTACGGGGAGGGGTGCGGGTACGGCGTAGGGTATGGTTTAGGGTTAGGGTTAGGGTTAGTGTTAGGTTTAGGGCTCGGTTTAGGGTACGGGTTAGGATTAGGGTAGGGGTTAGGGTTAGGGTACGCGTTAGGGTTAGGGTAGTTATTAAACCTATCCCACTCTCTAGATACCCCTTAGCACGTAAAGGAATATTATTTGGGGGTCCAGCCATGGAGAAGAGTTTAGACACTGGGATAAGATAAGGAACACACCCATTATAAAGAAATCACATTAGGATTCTCTTTTTAAGCTGTTCCTTAAAACACTAGTGCTTAGGAAATCTATTGGAGGCAGAAGCAGTCAAGGGTAGCCTAGGGTTAGGGTTAGGCTTAGGGTTAGGCTTAGGGTACGGCTTAGGGTACAGATTCGGGGAGGGGTGCGGGTACGGCGTAGGGTATGGGTTAGGGTTAGGGTTAGGGTTAGTGTTAGGGTTAGGGCTCGGTTTAGGGTACGGGTTAGGATTAGGGTACGTGTTAGGGTTGGGGTAGGGGTTAGGGTTAGGGTACGCGTTAGGGTTAGGGTAGTTATTAAACCTATCCCACTCTCTAGATACCCCTTAGCACGTAAAGGAATATTATTTGGGGGTCCAGCCATGGAGAAGAGTTTAGACACTAGGATAATATAAGGAACACACCCATTATAAAGAAATCACATTAGGATTCTCTTTTTATGCTGTTCCTTAAAACACTAGTGCTTAGGAAATCTATTGGAGGCAGAAGCAGTCAAGGGTAGCCTAGGGTTAGGGTTAGGCTTAGGGTTAGGCTTAGGGTACGGCTTAGGATACGGGTTCGGGGAGGGGTGCGGGTACGGCGTAGGGTATGGGTTAGGGTTAGGGTTAGGGTTAGTGTTAGGGTTAGGGCTCGGTTTAGGGTACGGGTTAGGATTAGGATACGTGTTAGGGTTAGGGTAGGGGTTAGGGTTAGGGTACGTGTTAGGGTTAGGGTAGTTATTAAACCTATCCCACTCTCTAGACACTCCTTAGCACGTAAAGGAATATTATTTGGGGGTCCAGCCATGGAGAAGAGTTTAGACACTGGGATAAGGAACACACCCATTACAAAGAAATCACATTAGGATTCTCTTTTTAAGCTGTTCCTTAAAACACTAGTGCTTAGGAAATCTATTGGAGGCAGAAGCAGTCAAGGGTAGCCTAGGGTTAGGGTTAGGCTTAGGGTTAGGGTTAGGGTACGGCTTAGGGTACGGATTTGGGGAGTGGTGCGGGTACGGCGTAGGGTATGGGTTAGGGTTAGGGTTAGGGTTAGTGATAGGGTTAGGGCTCGGTTTAAGGTACGGGTTAGGAATAGGGTACGTGTTAGGGTTAGGGTAGGGGTTAGGGTTAGGATACGCGTTAGGGTTAGGTTGTTATTAAACCTATCCCACTCTCTAGATACCCCTTAGCACGTAAAGGAATATTATTTGGGGGTCCAGCCATGGAGAAGAGTTTAGACACTGGGATAAGATAAGGAACACACCCATTATAAAGAAATCACATTAGGATTCTCTTTTTAAGCTGTTCCTTAAAACACTAGTGCTTAGGAAATCTATTGGAGGCAGAAGCAGTCAAGGGTAGCCTAGGGTTAGGTTTAGGCATAGGGTTAGGGTTAGGGTACGGCTTAGGGTACGGGTACGGGGAGGGGTGCGGGTACGGCGTAGGGTATGGGTTAGGGTTAGGGTTAGGGTTAGTGTTAGGGTTAGGGCTCGGTTTAGGGTACGGGTTAGGATTAGGGTACGTGTTAGGGTTAGGGTAGGGGTTAGGGTTAGGGTACGCGTTAGGGTTAGGGTAGTTATTAAACCTATCCCACTCTCTAGATACCCCTTAGCACGTAAAGGAATATTATTTGGGGGTCCAGCCATGGAGAAGAGTTTAGACACTGGGATAAGATAAGGAACACACCCATTATAAAGAAATCACATTAGGATTCTCTTTTTAAGCTGTTCCTTAAAACACTAGTGCTTAGGAAATCTATTGGAGGCAGAAGCAGTCAAGGGTAGCCTAGGGTTAGGGTTAGGCTTAGGGTTAGGCTTAGGGTACGGCTTAGGGTACAGATTCGGGGAGGGGTGCGGGTACGGCGTAGGGTATGGGTTAGGGTTAGGGTTAGGGTTAGTGTTAGGGTTAGGGCTCGGTTTAGGGTACGGGTTAGGATTAGGGTACGTGTTAGGGTTGGGGTAGGGGTTAGGGTTAGGGTACGCGTTAGGGTTAGGGTAGTTATTAAACCTATCCCACTCTCTAGATACCCCTTAGCACGTAAAGGAATATTATTTGGGGGTCCAGCCATGGAGAAGAGTTTAGACACTAGGATAATATAAGGAACACACCCATTATAAAGAAATCACATTAGGATTCTCTTTTTATGCTGTTCCTTAAAACACTAGTGCTTAGGAAATCTATTGGAGGCAGAAGCAGTCAAGGGTAGCCTAGGGTTAGGGTTAGGCTTAGGGTTAGGCTTAGGGTACGGCTTAGGATACGGGTTCGGGGAGGGGTGCGGGTACGGCGTAGGGTATGGGTTAGGGTTAGGGTTAGGGTTAGTGTTAGGGTTAGGGCTCGGTTTAGGGTACGGGTTAGGATTAGGATACGTGTTAGGGTTAGGGTAGGGGTTAGGGTTAGGGTACGTGTTAGGGTTAGGGTAGTTATTAAACCTATCCCACTCTCTAGACACTCCTTAGCACGTAAAGGAATATTATTTGGGGGTCCAGCCATGGAGAAGAGTTTAGACACTGGGATAAGGAACACACCCATTACAAAGAAATCACATTAGGATTCTCTTTTTAAGCTGTTCCTTAAAACACTAGTGCTTAGGAAATCTATTGGAGGCAGAAGCAGTCAAGGGTAGCCTAGTGTTAGGGTTAGGCTTAGGGTTAGGGTTAGGGTACGGCTTAGGGTACGGATTTGGGGAGTGGTGCGGGTACGGCGTAGGGTATGGGTTAGGGTTAGGGTTAGGGTTAGTGATAGGGTTAGGGCTCGGTTTAAGGTACGGGTTAGGAATAGGGGACGTGTTAGGGTTAGGGTAGGGGTTAGGGTTAGGATACGCGTTAGGGTTAGGGTAGTTATTAAACCTATCCCACTCTCTAGATACCCCTTAGCACGTAAAGGAATATTATTTGGGGGTCCAGCCATGGAGAAGAGTTTAGACACTGGGATAAGATAAGGAACACACCCATTATAAAGAAATCACATTAGGATTCTCTTTTTAAGCTGTTCCTTAAAACACTAGTGCTTAGGAAATCTATTGGAGGCAGAAGCAGTCAAGGGTAGCCTAGGGTTAGGGTTAGGCTTAGGGTTAGGCTTAGGGTACGGCTTAGGGTACGGATTCGGGGAGGGGTGCGGGTACGGCGTAGGGTATGGGTTAGGGTTAGGGTTAGGGTTAGTGATAGGGTTAGGGCTCGGGTTAGGGTACGGGTTAGGATTAGGGTACGTGTTAGGGTTAGGGTAGGGGTTAGGGTTAGGGTACGCGATAGGGTTAGGGTAGTTATTAAACTTATCCCACTCTCTAGATACCCCTTAGCACGTAAAGTAATATTATATGGGGGTCCAGCCATGGAGAAGAGTTTAGACACTGGGATAAGATAAGGAACACACCCATTATAAAGAAATCACATTAGGATTCTCTTTTTAAGCTGTTTCTTAAAACACTAGTGCTTAGGAAATCTATTGGAGGCAGAAGCAGTCAAGGGTAGCCTAGGGTTAGGGTTAGGCTTAGGGTTAGGCTTAGGGTACGGCTTAGGGTACGGGTTCGGGGAGGGGTGCGGGTACGGCGTAGGGTATGGGTTAGGGTTAGGGTTAGGGTTAGTGTTAGGGTTAGGGCTCGGTTTAGGTTACGGGTTAGGAATAGGGTACGTGTTAGGGTTACGGTAGGGTTTAGGGTTAGGGTACGCGTTAGGGTTAGGGTAGTTATTAAACCTATCCCACTCTCTAGATACCCCTTAGCACGTAAAGGAATATTATTTGGGGGTCCAGCCATGGAGAAGAGTTTAGACACTGGGATAAGGAACACACCCATTACAAAGAAATCATATTAGGATTCTCTTTTTAAGCTGTTCCTTAAAACACTAGTGCTTAGGAAATCTATTGGAGGCAGAAGCAGTCAAGGGTAGCCTAGGGTTAGGGTTAGGCTTAGGGTTAGGGTTAGGGTACGGCTTAGGGTACGGATTTGGGGAGTGGTGAGGGTACGGCGTAGGGTATGGGTTAGGGTTAGGGTTAGGGTTAGTGATAGGGTTAGGGCTCGGTTTAAGGTACGGGTTAGGAATAGGGTACGTGTTAGGGTTAGGGTAGGGGTTAGGGTTAGGATACGCGTTAGGGTTAGGGTAGTTATTAAACCTATCCCACTCTCTAGATACCCCTTAGCACGTAAAGGAATATTATTTGGGGGTCCAGCCATGGAGAAGAGTTTAGACACTGGGATAAGATAAGGAACACACCCATTATAAAGAAATCACATTAGGATTCTCTTTTTAAGCTGTTCCTTAAAACACTAGTGCTTAGGAAATCTATTGGAGGCAGAAGCAGTCAAGGGTAGCCTAGGGTTAGGTTTAGGCATAGGGTTAGGGTTAGGGTACGGCTTAGGGTACGGGTACGGGGAGGGGTGCGGGTACGGCGTAGGGTATGGGTTAGGGTTAGGGTTAGGGTTAGTGTTAGGGTTAGGGCTCGGTTTAGGGTACGGGTTAGGATTAGGGTACGTGTTAGGGTTAGGGTAGGGGTTAGGGTTAGGGTACGCGTTAGGGTTAGGGTAGTTATTAAACCTATCCCACTCTCTAGATACCCCTTAGCACGTAAAGGAATATTATTTGGGGGTCCAGCCATGGAGAAGAGTTTAGACACTGGGATAAGATAAGGAACACACCCATTATAAAGAAATCACATTAGGATTCTCTTTTTAAGCTGTTCCTTAAAACACTAGTGCTTAGGAAATCTATTGGAGGCAGAAGCAGTCAAGGGTAGCCTAGGGTTAGGGTTAGGCTTAGGGTTAGGCTTAGGGTACGGCTTAGGGTACGGATTCGGGGAGGGGTGCGGGTACGGCGTAGGGTATGGGTTAGGGTTAGGGTTAGGGTTAGTGATAGGGTTAGGGCTCGGGTTAGGGTACGGGTTAGGATTAGGGTACGTGTTAGGGTTAGGGTAGGGGTTAGGGTTAGGGTACGCGATAGGGTTAGGGTAGTTATTAAACCTATCCCACTCTCTAGATACCCCTTAGCACGTAAAGTAATATTATATGGGGGTCCAGCCATGGAGAAGAGTTTAGACACTGGGATAAGATAAGGAACACACCCATTATAAAGAAATCACATTAGGATTCTCTTTTTAAGCTGTTTCTTAAAACACTAGTGCTTAGGAAATCTATTGGAGGCAGAAGCAGTCAAGGGTAGCCTAGGGTTAGGGTTAGGCTTAGGGTTAGGCTTAGGGTACGGCTTAGGGTACGGGTTCGGGGAGGGGTGCGGGTACGGCGTAGGGTATGGGTTAGGGTTAGGGTTAGGGTTAGTGTTAGGGTTAGGGCTCGGTTTAGGGTACGGGTTAGGATTAGGATACGTGTTAGGGTTAGGGTAGGGGTTAGGGTTAGGGTACGTGTTAGGGTTAGGGTAGTTATTAAACCTATCCCACTCTCTAGACACTCCTTAGCACGTAAAGGAATATTATTTGGGGGTCCAGCCATGGAGAAGAGTTTAGACACTGGGATAAGGAACACACCCATTACAAAGAAATCACATTAGGATTCTCTTTTTAAGCTGTTCCTTAAAACACTAGTGCTTAGGAAATCTATTGGAGGCAGAAGCAGTCAAGGGTAGCCTAGTGTTAGGGTTAGGCTTAGGGTTAGGGTTAGGGTACGGCTTAGGGTACGGATTTGGGGAGTGGTGCGGGTACGGCGTAGGGTATGGGTTAGGGTTAGGGTTAGGGTTAGTGATAGGGTTAGGGCTCGGTTTAAGGTACGGGTTAGGAATAGGGGACGTGTTAGGGTTAGGGTAGGGGTTAGGGTTAGGATACGCGTTAGGGTTAGGGTAGTTATTAAACCTATCCCACTCTCTAGATACCCCTTAGCACGTAAAGGAATATTATTTGGGGGTCCAGCCATGGAGAAGAGTTTAGACACTGGGATAAGATAAGGAACACACCCATTATAAAGAAATCACATTAGGATTCTCTTTTTAAGCTGTTCCTTAAAACACTAGTGCTTAGGAAATCTATTGGAGGCAGAAGCAGTCAAGGGTAGCCTAGGGTTAGGGTTAGGCTTAGGGTTAGGCTTAGGGTACGGCTTAGGGTACGGATTCGGGGAGGGGTGCGGGTACGGCGTAGGGTATGGGTTAGGGTTAGGGTTAGGGTTAGTGATAGGGTTAGGGCTCGGGTTAGGGTACGGGTTAGGATTAGGGTACGTGTTAGGGTTAGGGTAGGGGTTAGGGTTAGGGTACGCGATAGGGTTAGGGTAGTTATTAAACTTATCCCACTCTCTAGATACCCCTTAGCACGTAAAGTAATATTATATGGGGGTCCAGCCATGGAGAAGAGTTTAGACACTGGGATAAGATAAGGAACACACCCATTATAAAGAAATCACATTAGGATTCTCTTTTTAAGCTGTTTCTTAAAACACTAGTGCTTAGGAAATCTATTGGAGGCAGAAGCAGTCAAGGGTAGCCTAGGGTTAGGGTTAGGCTTAGGGTTAGGCTTAGGGTACGGCTTAGGGTACGGGTTCGGGGAGGGGTGCGGGTACGGCGTAGGGTATGGGTTAGGGTTAGGGTTAGGGTTAGTGTTAGGGTTAGGGCTCGGTTTAGGTTACGGGTTAGGAATAGGGTACGTGTTAGGGTTACGGTAGGGTTTAGGGTTAGGGTACGCGTTAGGGTTAGGGTAGTTATTAAACCTATCCCACTCTCTAGATACCCCTTAGCACGTAAAGGAATATTATTTGGGGGTCCAGCCATGGAGAAGAGTTTAGACACTGGGATAAGGAACACACCCATTACAAAGAAATCATATTAGGATTCTCTTTTTAAGCTGTTCCTTAAAACACTAGTGCTTAGGAAATCTATTGGAGGCAGAAGCAGTCAAGGGTAGCCTAGGGTTAGGGTTAGGCTTAGGGTTAGGGTTAGGGTACGGCTTAGGGTACGGATTTGGGGAGTGGTGAGGGTACGGCGTAGGGTATGGGTTAGGGTTAGGGTTAGGGTTAGTGATAGGGTTAGGGCTCGGTTTAAGGTACGGGTTAGGAATAGGGTACGTGTTAGGGTTAGGGTAGGGGTTAGGGTTAGGATACGCGTTAGGGTTAGGGTAGTTATTAAACCTATCCCACTCTCTAGATACCCCTTAGCACGTAAAGGAATATTATTTGGGGGTCCAGCCATGGAGAAGAGTTTAGACACTGGGATAAGATAAGGAACACACCCATTATAAAGAAATCACATTAGGATTCTCTTTTTAAGCTGTTCCTTAAAACACTAGTGCTTAGGAAATCTATTGGAGGCAGAAGCAGTCAAGGGTAGCCTAGGGTTAGGTTTAGGCATAGGGTTAGGGTTAGGGTACGGCTTAGGGTACGGGTACGGGGAGGGGTGCGGGTACGGCGTAGGGTATGGGTTAGGGTTAGGGTTAGGGTTAGTGTTAGGGTTAGGGCTCGGTTTAGGGTACGGGTTAGGATTAGGGTACGTGTTAGGGTTAGGGTAGTGGTTAGGGTTAGGGTACGCGTTAGGGTTAGGGTAGTTATTAAACCTATCCCACTCTCTAGATACCCCTTAGCACGTAAAGGAATATTATTTGGGGGTCCAGCCATGGAGAAGAGTTTAGACACTGGGATAAGATAAGGAACACACCCATTATAAAGAAATCACATTAGGATTCTCTTTTTAAGCTGTTCCTTAAAACACTAGTGCTTAGGAAATCTATTGGAGGCAGAAGCAGTCAAGGGTAGCCTAGGGTTAGGGTTAGGCTTAGGGTTAGGCTTAGGGTACGGCTTAGGGTACGGATTCGGGGAGGGGTGCGGGTACGGCGTAGGGTATGGGTTAGGGTTAGGGTTAGGGTTAGTGATAGGGTTAGGGCTCGGGTTAGGGTACGGGTTAGGATTAGGGTACGTGTTAGGGTTAGGGTAGGGGTTAGGGTTAGGGTACGCGATAGGGTTAGGGTAGTTATTAAACCTTTCCCACTCTCTAGATACCCCTTAGCACGTAAAGTAATATTATATGGGGGTCCAGCCATGGAGAAGAGTTTAGACACTGGGATAAGATAAGGAACACACCCATTATAAAGAAATCACATTAGGATTCTCTTTTTAAGCTGTTTCTTAAAACACTAGTGCTTAGGAAATCTATTGGAGGCAGAAGCAGTCAAGGGTAGCCTAGGGTTAGGGTTATGCTTAGGGTTAGGCTTAGGGTACGGCTTAGGGTACGGGTTCGGGGAGGGGTGCGGGTACGGCGTAGGGTATGGGTTAGGGTTAGGGTTAGGGTTAGTGATAGGGTTAGGGCTCGGGTTAGGGTACGGGTTAGGGTTAGGGTAGGGGTTAGGGTTAGGATACGCGTTAGGGTTAGGGTAGTTATTAAACCTATCCCACTCTCTAGATACCCCTTAGCACGTAAAGGAATATTATTTGGGGGTCCAGCAATGGAGAAGAGTTTAGACACTGGGATAAGATAAGGAACACACCCATTATAAAGAAATCACATTAGGATTCTCTTTTTAAGCTGTTCCTTAAAACACTAGTGCTTAGGAAATCTATTGGAGGCAGAAGCAGTCAAGGGTAGCCTAGGGTTAGGGTTAGGCTTAGGGTTAGGCTTAGGGTACGGCTTAGGGTACGGGTTCGGGGAGGGGTGCGGGTACGGCGTAGGGTATGGGTTAGGGTTAGGGTTAGGGTTAGTGTTAGGGTTAGGGCTCGGTTTAGGGTACGGGTTAGGATTAGGGTACGTGTTAGGGTTAGGGTAGGGGTTAGGGTTAGGGTACGCGTTAGGGTTAGGGTAGTTATTAAACCTATCCCACTCTCTAGATACCCCTTAGCACGTAAAGGAATATTATTTGGGGGTCCAGCCATGGAGAAGAGTTTAGACACTAGGATAAGATAAGGAACACACCCATTATAAAGAAATCACATTAGGATTCTCTTTTTAAGCTGTTTCTTAAAACACTAGTGCTTAGGAAATCTATTGGAGGCAGAAGCAGTCAAGGGTAGCCTAGGGTTAGGGTTAGGCTTAGGGTACGGCTTAGGGTACAGATTCGGGGAGGGGTGCGGGTACGGCGTAGGGTATGGGTTAGGGTTAGGGTTAGGGTTAGTGTTAGGGTTAGGGCTCGGTTTAGGGTACGGGTTAGGATTAGGATACGTGTTAGGGTTAGGGTAGGGGTTAGGGTTAGGGTACGTGTTAGGGTTAGGGTAGTTATTAAACCTATCCCACTCTCTAGACACTCCTTAGCACGTAAAGGAATATTATTTGGGGGTCCAGCCATGGAGAAGAGTTTAGACACTGGGATAAGGAACACACCCATTACAAAGAAATCACATTAGGATTCTCTTTTTAAGATGTTCCTTAAAACACTAGTGCTTAGGAAATCTATTGGAGGCAGAAGCAGTCAAGGGTAGCCTAGGGTTAGGGTTAGGCTTAGGGTTAGGCTTAGGATACGGCTTAGGGTACGGGTTCGGGGAGGGGTGCGGGTACGGCGTAGGGTATGGGTTAGGGTTAGGGTTAGGGTTAGTGTTAGGGTTAGGGCTCGGTTTAGGGTACGGTTTAGGATTAGGGTACGTGTTAGGGTTAGGGTAGGGGTTAGGGTTAGGGTACGCGTTAGGGTTAGGGTAGTTATTAAACCTATCCCACTCTCTAGATACCCCTTAGCACGTAAAGGAATATTATTTGGGGGTCCAGCCATGGAGAAGAGTTTAGACACTGGGATAAGATAAGGAACACACCCATTATAAAGAAATCACATTAGGATTCTCTTTTTAAGCTGTTCCTTAAAACACTAGTGCTTAGGAAATCTATTGGAGGCAGAAGCAGTCAAGGGTAGCCTAGGGTTAGGTTTAGGCATAGGGTTAGGGTTAGGGTACGGCTTAGGGTACGGGTACGGGGAGGGGTGCGGGTACGGCGTAGGGTATGGGTTAGGGTTAGGGTTAGGGTTAGTGTTAGGGTTAGGGCTCGGTTTAGGGTACGGGTTAGGATTAGGGTACGTGTTAGGGTTAGGGTAGGGGTTAGGGTTAGGGTACGCGTTAGGGTTAGGGTAGTTATTAAACCTATCCCACTCTCTAGATACCCCTTAGCACGTAAAGGAATATTATTTGGGGGTCCAGCCATGGAGAAGAGTTTAGACACTGGGATAAGATAAGGAACACACCCATTATAAAGAAATCACATTAGGATTCTCTTTTTAAGCTGTTCCTTAAAACACTAGTGCTTAGGAAATCTATTGGAGGCAGAAGCAGTCAAGGGTAGCCTAGGGTTAGGGTTAGGCTTAGGGTTAGGCTTAGGGTACGGCTTAGGGTACAGATTCGGGGAGGGGTGCGGGTACGGCGTAGGGTATGGGTTAGGGTTAGGGTTAGGGTTAGTGTTAGGGTTAGGGCTCGGTTTAGGGTACGGGTTAGGATTAGGGTACGTGTTAGGGTTGGGGTAGGTGTTAGGGTTAGGGTACGCGTTAGGGTTAGGGTAGTTATTAAACCTATCCCACTCTCTAGATACCCCTTAGCACGTAAAGGAATATTATTTGGGGGTCCAGCCATGGAGAAGAGTTTAGACACTAGGATAATATAAGGAACACACCCATTATAAAGAAATCACATTAGGATTCTCTTTTTATGCTGTTCCTTAAAACACTAGTGCTTAGGAAATCTATTGGAGGCAGAAGCAGTCAAGGGTAGCCTAGGGTTAGGGTTAGGCTTAGGGTTAGGCTTAGGGTACGGCTTAGGATACGGGTTCGGGGAGGGGTGCGGGTACGGCGTAGGGTATGGGTTAGGGTTAGGGTTAGGGTTAGTGTTAGGGTTAGGGCTCGGTTTAGGGTACGGGTTAGGATTAGGATACGTGTTAGGGTTAGGGTAGGGGTTAGGGTTAGGGTACGTGTTAGGGTTAGGGTAGTTATTAAACCTATCCCACTCTCTAGACACTCCTTAGCACGTAAAGGAATATTATTTGGGGGTCCAGCCATGGAGAAGAGTTTAGACACTGGGATAAGGAACACACCCATTACAAAGAAATCACATTAGGATTCTCTTTTTAAGCTGTTCCTTAAAACACTAGTGCTTAGGAAATCTATTGGAGGCAGAAGCAGTCAAGGGTAGCCTAGTGTTAGGGTTAGGCTTAGGGTTAGGGTTAGGGTACGGCTTAGGGTACGGATTTGGGGAGTGGTGCGGGTACGGCGTAGGGTATGGGTTAGGGTTAGGGTTAGGGTTAGTGATAGGGTTAGGGCTCGGTTTAAGGTACGGGTTAGGAATAGGGGACGTGTTAGGGTTAGGGTAGGGGTTAGGGTTAGGATACGCGTTAGGGTTAGGGTAGTTATTAAACCTATCCCACTCTCTAGATACCCCTTAGCACGTAAAGGAATATTATTTGGGGGTCCAGCCATGGAGAAGAGTTTAGACACTGGGATAAGATAAGGAACACACCCATTATAAAGAAATCACATTAGGATTCTCTTTTTAAGCTGTTCCTTAAAACACTAGTGCTTAGGAAATCTATTGGAGGCAGAAGCAGTCAAGGGTAGCCTAGGGTTAGGGTTAGGCTTAGGGTTAGGCTTAGGGTACGGCTTAGGGTACGGATTCGGGGAGGGGTGCGGGTACGGCGTAGGGTATGGGTTAGGGTTAGGGTTAGGGTTAGTGATAGGGTTAGGGCTCGGGTTAGGGTACGGGTTAGGATTAGGGTACGTGTTAGGGTTAGGGTAGGGGTTAGGGTTAGGGTACGCGATAGGGTTAGGGTAGTTATTAAACTTATCCCACTCTCTAGATACCCCTTAGCACGTAAAGTAATATTATATGGGGGTCCAGCCATGGAGAAGAGTTTAGACACTGGGATAAGATAAGGAACACACCCATTATAAAGAAATCACATTAGGATTCTCTTTTTAAGCTGTTTCTTAAAACACTAGTGCTTAGGAAATCTATTGGAGGCAGAAGCAGTCAAGGGTAGCCTAGGGTTAGGGTTAGGCTTAGGGTTAGGCTTAGGGTACGGCTTAGGGTACGGGTTCGGGGAGGGGTGCGGGTACGGCGTAGGGTATGGGTTAGGGTTAGGGTTAGGGTTAGTGTTAGGGTTAGGGCTCGGTTTAGGTTACGGGTTAGGAATAGGGTACGTGTTAGGGTTACGGTAGGGTTTAGGGTTAGGGTACGCGTTAGGGTTAGGGTAGTTATTAAACCTATCCCACTCTCTAGATACCCCTTAGCACGTAAAGGAATATTATTTGGGGGTCCAGCCATGGAGAAGAGTTTAGACACTGGGATAAGGAACACACCCATTACAAAGAAATCATATTAGGATTCTCTTTTTAAGCTGTTCCTTAAAACACTAGTGCTTAGGAAATCTATTGGAGGCAGAAGCAGTCAAGGGTAGCCTAGGGTTAGGGTTAGGCTTAGGGTTAGGGTTAGGGTACGGCTTAGGGTACGGATTTGGGGAGTGGTGAGGGTACGGCGTAGGGTATGGGTTAGGGTTAGGGTTAGGGTTAGTGATAGGGTTAGGGCTCGGTTTAAGGTACGGGTTAGGAATAGGGTACGTGTTAGGGTTAGGGTAGGGGTTAGGGTTAGGATACGCGTTAGGGTTAGGGTAGTTATTAAACCTATCCCACTCTCTAGATACCCCTTAGCACGTAAAGGAATATTATTTGGGGGTCCAGCCATGGAGAAGAGTTTAGACACTGGGATAAGATAAGGAACACACCCATTATAAAGAAATCACATTAGGATTCTCTTTTTAAGCTGTTCCTTAAAACACTAGTGCTTAGGAAATCTATTGGAGGCAGAAGCAGTCAAGGGTAGCCTAGGGTTAGGTTTAGGCATAGGGTTAGGGTTAGGGTACGGCTTAGGGTACGGGTACGGGGAGGGGTGCGGGTACGGCGTAGGGTATGGGTTAGGGTTAGGGTTAGGGTTAGTGTTAGGGTTAGGGCTCGGTTTAGGGTACGGGTTAGGATTAGGGTACGTGTTAGGGTTAGGGTAGGGGTTAGGGTTAGGGTACGCGTTAGGGTTAGGGTAGTTATTAAACCTATCCCACTCTCTAGATACCCCTTAGCACGTAAAGGAATATTATTTGGGGGTCCAGCCATGGAGAAGAGTTTAGACACTGGGATAAGATAAGGAACACACCCATTATAAAGAAATCACATTAGGATTCTCTTTTTAAGCTGTTCCTTAAAACACTAGTGCTTAGGAAATCTATTGGAGGCAGAAGCAGTCAAGGGTAGCCTAGGGTTAGGGTTAGGCTTAGGGTTAGGCTTAGGGTACGGCTTAGGGTACGGATTCGGGGAGGGGTGCGGGTACGGCGTAGGGTATGGGTTAGGGTTAGGGTTAGGGTTAGTGATAGGGTTAGGGCTCGGGTTAGGGTACGGGTTAGGATTAGGGTACGTGTTAGGGTTAGGGTAGGGGTTAGGGTTAGGGTACGCGATAGGGTTAGGGTAGTTATTAAACCTATCCCACTCTCTAGATACCCCTTAGCACGTAAAGTAATATTATATGGGGGTCCAGCCATGGAGAAGAGTTTAGACACTGGGATAAGATAAGGAACACACCCATTATAAAGAAATCACATTAGGATTCTCTTTTTAAGCTGTTTCTTAAAACACTAGTGCTTAGGAAATCTATTGGAGGCAGAAGCAGTCAAGGGTAGCCTAGGGTTAGGGTTAGGCTTAGGGTTAGGCTTAGGGTACGGCTTAGGGTACGGGTTCGGGGAGGGGTGCGGGTACGGCGTAGGGTATGGGTTAGGGTTAGGGTTAGGGTTAGTGTTAGGGTTAGGGCTCGGTTTAGGGTACGGGTTAGGATTAGGATACGTGTTAGGGTTAGGGTAGGGGTTAGGGTTAGGGTACGTGTTAGGGTTAGGGTAGTTATTAAACCTATCCCACTCTCTAGACACTCCTTAGCACGTAAAGGAATATTATTTGGGGGTCCAGCCATGGAGAAGAGTTTAGACACTGGGATAAGGAACACACCCATTACAAAGAAATCACATTAGGATTCTCTTTTTAAGCTGTTCCTTAAAACACTAGTGCTTAGGAAATCTATTGGAGGCAGAAGCAGTCAAGGGTAGCCTAGTGTTAGGGTTAGGCTTAGGGTTAGGGTTAGGGTACGGCTTAGGGTACGGATTTGGGGAGTGGTGCGGGTACGGCGTAGGGTATGGGTTAGGGTTAGGGTTAGGGTTAGTGATAGGGTTAGGGCTCGGTTTAAGGTACGGGTTAGGAATAGGGGACGTGTTAGGGTTAGGGTAGGGGTTAGGGTTAGGATACGCGTTAGGGTTAGGGTAGTTATTAAACCTATCCCACTCTCTAGATACCCCTTAGCACGTAAAGGAATATTATTTGGGGGTCCAGCCATGGAGAAGAGTTTAGACACTGGGATAAGATAAGGAACACACCCATTATAAAGAAATCACATTAGGATTCTCTTTTTAAGCTGTTCCTTAAAACACTAGTGCTTAGGAAATCTATTGGAGGCAGAAGCAGTCAAGGGTAGCCTAGGGTTAGGGTTAGGCTTAGGGTTAGGCTTAGGGTACGGCTTAGGGTACGGATTCGGGGAGGGGTGCGGGTACGGCGTAGGGTATGGGTTAGGGTTAGGGTTAGGGTTAGTGATAGGGTTAGGGCTCGGGTTAGGGTACGGGTTAGGATTAGGGTACGTGTTAGGGTTAGGGTAGGGGTTAGGGTTAGGGTACGCGATAGGGTTAGGGTAGTTATTAAACTTATCCCACTCTCTAGATACCCCTTAGCACGTAAAGTAATATTATATGGGGGTCCAGCCATGGAGAAGAGTTTAGACACTGGGATAAGATAAGGAACACACCCATTATAAAGAAATCACATTAGGATTCTCTTTTTAAGCTGTTTCTTAAAACACTAGTGCTTAGGAAATCTATTGGAGGCAGAAGCAGTCAAGGGTAGCCTAGGGTTAGGGTTAGGCTTAGGGTTAGGCTTAGGGTACGGCTTAGGGTACGGGTTCGGGGAGGGGTGCGGGTACGGCGTAGGGTATGGGTTAGGGTTAGGGTTAGGGTTAGTGTTAGGGTTAGGGCTCGGTTTAGGTTACGGGTTAGGAATAGGGTACGTGTTAGGGTTACGGTAGGGTTTAGGGTTAGGGTACGCGTTAGGGTTAGGGTAGTTATTAAACCTATCCCACTCTCTAGATACCCCTTAGCACGTAAAGGAATATTATTTGGGGGTCCAGCCATGGAGAAGAGTTTAGACACTGGGATAAGGAACACACCCATTACAAAGAAATCATATTAGGATTCTCTTTTTAAGCTGTTCCTTAAAACACTAGTGCTTAGGAAATCTATTGGAGGCAGAAGCAGTCAAGGGTAGCCTAGGGTTAGGGTTAGGCTTAGGGTTAGGGTTAGGGTACGGCTTAGGGTACGGATTTGGGGAGTGGTGAGGGTACGGCGTAGGGTATGGGTTAGGGTTAGGGTTAGGGTTAGTGATAGGGTTAGGGCTCGGTTTAAGGTACGGGTTAGGAATAGGGTACGTGTTAGGGTTAGGGTAGGGGTTAGGGTTAGGATACGCGTTAGGGTTAGGGTAGTTATTAAACCTATCCCACTCTCTAGATACCCCTTAGCACGTAAAGGAATATTATTTGGGGGTCCAGCCATGGAGAAGAGTTTAGACACTGGGATAAGATAAGGAACACACCCATTATAAAGAAATCACATTAGGATTCTCTTTTTAAGCTGTTCCTTAAAACACTAGTGCTTAGGAAATCTATTGGAGGCAGAAGCAGTCAAGGGTAGCCTAGGGTTAGGTTTAGGCATAGGGTTAGGGTTAGGGTACGGCTTAGGGTACGGGTACGGGGAGGGGTGCGGGTACGGCGTAGGGTATGGGTTAGGGTTAGGGTTAGGGTTAGTGTTAGGGTTAGGGCTCGGTTTAGGGTACGGGTTAGGATTAGGGTACGTGTTAGGGTTAGGGTAGTGGTTAGGGTTAGGGTACGCGTTAGGGTTAGGGTAGTTATTAAACCTATCCCACTCTCTAGATACCCCTTAGCACGTAAAGGAATATTATTTGGGGGTCCAGCCATGGAGAAGAGTTTAGACACTGGGATAAGATAAGGAACACACCCATTATAAAGAAATCACATTAGGATTCTCTTTTTAAGCTGTTCCTTAAAACACTAGTGCTTAGGAAATCTATTGGAGGCAGAAGCAGTCAAGGGTAGCCTAGGGTTAGGGTTAGGCTTAGGGTTAGGCTTAGGGTACGGCTTAGGGTACGGATTCGGGGAGGGGTGCGGGTACGGCGTAGGGTATGGGTTAGGGTTAGGGTTAGGGTTAGTGATAGGGTTAGGGCTCGGGTTAGGGTACGGGTTAGGATTAGGGTACGTGTTAGGGTTAGGGTAGGGGTTAGGGTTAGGGTACGCGATAGGGTTAGGGTAGTTATTAAACCTTTCCCACTCTCTAGATACCCCTTAGCACGTAAAGTAATATTATATGGGGGTCCAGCCATGGAGAAGAGTTTAGACACTGGGATAAGATAAGGAACACACCCATTATAAAGAAATCACATTAGGATTCTCTTTTTAAGCTGTTTCTTAAAACACTAGTGCTTAGGAAATCTATTGGAGGCAGAAGCAGTCAAGGGTAGCCTAGGGTTAGGGTTATGCTTAGGGTTAGGCTTAGGGTACGGCTTAGGGTACGGGTTCGGGGAGGGGTGCGGGTACGGCGTAGGGTATGGGTTAGGGTTAGGGTTAGGGTTAGTGATAGGGTTAGGGCTCGGGTTAGGGTACGGGTTAGGGTTAGGGTAGGGGTTAGGGTTAGGATACGCGTTAGGGTTAGGGTAGTTATTAAACCTATCCCACTCTCTAGATACCCCTTAGCACGTAAAGGAATATTATTTGGGGGTCCAGCAATGGAGAAGAGTTTAGACACTGGGATAAGATAAGGAACACACCCATTATAAAGAAATCACATTAGGATTCTCTTTTTAAGCTGTTCCTTAAAACACTAGTGCTTAGGAAATCTATTGGAGGCAGAAGCAGTCAAGGGTAGCCTAGGGTTAGGGTTAGGCTTAGGGTTAGGCTTAGGGTACGGCTTAGGGTACGGGTTCGGGGAGGGGTGCGGGTACGGCGTAGGGTATGGGTTAGGGTTAGGGTTAGGGTTAGTGTTAGGGTTAGGGCTCGGTTTAGGGTACGGGTTAGGATTAGGGTACGTGTTAGGGTTAGGGTAGGGGTTAGGGTTAGGGTACGCGTTAGGGTTAGGGTAGTTATTAAACCTATCCCACTCTCTAGATACCCCTTAGCACGTAAAGGAATATTATTTGGGGGTCCAGCCATGGAGAAGAGTTTAGACACTAGGATAAGATAAGGAACACACCCATTATAAAGAAATCACATTAGGATTCTCTTTTTAAGCTGTTTCTTAAAACACTAGTGCTTAGGAAATCTATTGGAGGCAGAAGCAGTCAAGGGTAGCCTAGGGTTAGGGTTAGGCTTAGGGTACGGCTTAGGGTACAGATTCGGGGAGGGGTGCGGGTACGGCGTAGGGTATGGGTTAGGGTTAGGGTTAGGGTTAGTGTTAGGGTTAGGGCTCGGTTTAGGGTACGGGTTAGGATTAGGATACGTGTTAGGGTTAGGGTAGGGGTTAGGGTTAGGGTACGTGTTAGGGTTAGGGTAGTTATTAAACCTATCCCACTCTCTAGACACTCCTTAGCACGTAAAGGAATATTATTTGGGGGTCCAGCCATGGAGAAGAGTTTAGACACTGGGATAAGGAACACACCCATTACAAAGAAATCACATTAGGATTCTCTTTTTAAGATGTTCCTTAAAACACTAGTGCTTAGGAAATCTATTGGAGGCAGAAGCAGTCAAGGGTAGCCTAGGGTTAGGGTTAGGCTTAGGGTTAGGCTTAGGATACGGCTTAGGGTACGGGTTCGGGGAGGGGTGCGGGTACGGCGTAGGGTATGGGTTAGGGTTAGGGTTAGGGTTAGTGTTAGGGTTAGGGCTCGGTTTAGGGTACGGTTTAGGATTAGGGTACGTGTTAGGGTTAGGGTAGGGGTTAGGGTTAGGGTACGCGTTAGGGTTAGGGTAGTTATTAAACCTATCCCACTCTCTAGATACCCCTTAGCACGTAAAGGAATATTATTTGGGGGTCCAGCCATGGAGAAGAGTTTAGACACTGGGATAAGATAAGGAACACACCCATTATAAAGAAATCACATTAGGATTCTCTTTTTAAGCTGTTCCTTAAAACACTAGTGCTTAGGAAATCTATTGGAGGCAGAAGCAGTCAAGGGTAGCCTAGGGTTAGGGTTAGGCTTAGGGTTAGGCTTAGGGTACGGCTTAGGGTACGGGTTCGGGGAGGGGTGCGGGTACGGCGTAGGGTATGGGTTAGGGTTAGGGTTAGGGTTAGTGTTAGGGTTAGGGCTCGGTTTAGGGTACGGGTTAGGATTAGGATACGTGTTAGGGTTAGGGTAGGGGTTAGGGTTAGGGTACGTGTTAGGGTTAGGGTAGTTATTAAACCTATCCCACTCTCTAGACACTCCTTAGCACGTAAAGGAATATTATTTGGGGGTCCAGCCATGGAGAAGAGTTTAGACACTGGGATAAGGAACACACCCATTACAAAGAAATCACATTAGGATTCTCTTTTTAAGCTGTTCCTTAAAACACTAGTGCTTAGGAAATCTATTGGAGGCAGAAGCAGTCAAGGGTAGCCTAGTGTTAGGGTTAGGCTTAGGTTTAGGGTTAGGGTACGGCTTAGGGTACGGATTTGGGGAGTGGTGCGGGTACGGCGTAGGGTATGGGTTAGGGTTAGGGTTAGGGTTAGTGATAGGGTTAGGGCTCGGTTTAAGGTACGGGTTAGGAATAGGGTACGTGTTAGGGTTAGGGTAGGGGTTAGGGTTAGGATACGCGTTAGGGTTAGGGTAGTTATTAAACCTATCCCACTCTCTAGATACCCCTTAGCACGTAAAGGAATATTATTTGGGGGTCCAGCCATGGAGAAGAGTTTAGACACTGGGATAAGATAAGGAACACACCCATTATAAAGAAATCACATTAGGATTCTCTTTTTAAGCTGTTCCTTAAAACACTAGTGCTTAGGAAATCTATTGGAGGCAGAAGCAGTCAAGGGTAGCCTAGGGTTAGGGTTAGGCTTAGGGTTAGGCTTAGGGTACGGCTTAGGGTACGGATTCGGGGAGGGGTGCGGGTACGGCGTAGGGTATGGGTTAGGGTTAGGGTTAGGGTTAGTG
The DNA here is from genome assembly GCF_028023285.1 of Balaenoptera ricei. NCBI lineage: Eukaryota > Metazoa > Chordata > Mammalia > Artiodactyla > Balaenopteridae > Balaenoptera > Balaenoptera ricei. The sequence goes on from NW_026777632.1 coordinate 135,544, forward strand.
ATAGGGTTAGGGCTCGGGTTAGGGTACGGGTTAGGATTAGGGTACGTGTTAGGGTTAGGGTAGGGGTTAGGGTTAGGGTACGCGATAGGGTTAGGGTAGTTATTAAACTTATCCCACTCTCTAGATACCCCTTAGCACGTAAAGTAATATTATATGGGGGTCCAGCCATGGAGAAGAGTTTAGACACTGGGATAAGATAAGGAACACACCCATTATAAAGAAATCACATTAGGATTCTCTTTTTAAGCTGTTTCTTAAAACACTAGTGCTTAGGAAATCTATTGGAGGCAGAAGCAGTCAAGGGTAGCCTAGGGTTAGGGTTAGGCTTAGGGTTAGGCTTAGGGTACGGCTTAGGGTACGGGTTCGGGGAGGGGTGCGGGTACGGCGTAGGGTATGGGTTAGGGTTAGGGTTAGGGTTAGTGTTAGGGTTAGGGCTCGGTTTAGGGTACGGGTTAGGATTAGGGTACGTGTTAGGGTTAGGGTAGGGGTTAGGGTTAGGGTACGCGTTAGGGTTAGGGTAGTTATTAAACCTATCCCACTCTCTAGATACCCCTTAGCACGTAAAGGAATATTATTTGGGGGTCCAGCCATGGAGAAGAGTTTAGACACTAGGATAAGATAAGGAACACACCCATTATAAAGAAATCACATTAGGATTCTCTTTTTAAGCTGTTTCTTAAAACACTAGTGCTTAGGAAATCTATTGGAGGCAGAAGCAGTCAAGGGTAGCCTAGGGTTAGGGTTAGGCTTAGGGTACGGCTTAGTGTACGGGTTCGGGGAGGGGTGCGGGTACGGCGTAGGGTATGGGTTAGGGTTAGGGTTAGGGTTAGTGTTAGGGTTAGGGCTCGGTTTAGGTTACGGGTTAGGAATAGGGTACGTGTTAGGGTTACGGTAGGGTTTAGGGTTAGGGTACGCGTTAGGGTTAGGGTAGTTATTAAACCTATCCCACTCTCTAGATACCCCTTAGCACGTAAAGGAATATTATTTGGGGGTCCAGCCATGGAGAAGAGTTTAGACACTGGGATAAGGAACACACCCATTACAAAGAAATCATATTAGGATTCTCTTTTTAAGCTGTTCCTTAAAACACTAGTGCTTAGGAAATCTATTGGAGGCAGAAGCAGTCAAGGGTAGCCTAGGGTTAGGGTTAGGCTTAGGGTTAGGGTTAGGGTACGGCTTAGGGTACGGATTTGGGGAGTGGTGAGGGTACGGCGTAGGGTATGGGTTAGGGTTAGGGTTAGGGTTAGTGATAGGGTTAGGGCTCGGTTTAAGGTACGGGTTAGGAATAGGGTACGTGTTAGGGTTAGGGTAGGGGTTAGGGTTAGGATACGCGTTAGGGTTAGGGTAGTTATTAAACCTATCCCACTCTCTAGATACCCCTTAGCACGTAAAGGAATATTATTTGGGGGTCCAGCCATGGAGAAGAGTTTAGACACTGGGATAAGATAAGGAACACACCCATTATAAAGAAATCACATTAGGATTCTCTTTTTAAGCTGTTCCTTAAAACACTAGTGCTTAGGAAATCTATTGGAGGCAGAAGCAGTCAAGGGTAGCCTAGGGTTAGGTTTAGGCATAGGGTTAGGGTTAGGGTACGGCTTAGGGTACGGGTACGGGGAGGGGTGCGGGTACGGCGTAGGGTATGGGTTAGGGTTAGGGTTAGGGTTAGTGTTAGGGTTAGGGCTCGGTTTAGGGTACGAGTTAGGATTAGGGTACGTGTTAGGGTTAGGGTAGGGGTTAGGGTTAGGGTACGCGTTAGGGTTAGGGTAGTTATTAAACCTATCCCACTCTCTAGATACCCCTTAGCACGTAAAGGAATATTATTTGGGGGTCCAGCCATGGAGAAGAGTTTAGACACTGGGATAAGATAAGGAACACACCCATTATAAAGAAATCACATTAGGATTCTCTTTTTAAGCTGTTCCTTAAAACACTAGTGCTTAGGAAATCTATTGGAGGCAGAAGCAGTCAAGGGTAGCCTAGGGTTAGGGTTAGGCTTAGGGTTAGGCTTAGGGTACGGCTTAGGGTACGGATTCGGGGAGGGGTGCGGGTACGGCGTAGGGTATGGGTTAGGGTTAGGGTTAGGGTTAGTGATAGGGTTAGGGCTCGGGTTAGGGTACGGGTTAGGATTAGGGTACGTGTTAGGGTTAGGGTAGGGGTTAGGGTTAGGGTACGCGATAGGGTTAGGGTAGTTATTAAACCTATCCCACTCTCTAGATACCCCTTAGCACGTAAAGTAATATTATATGGGGGTCCAGCCATGGAGAAGAGTTTAGACACTGGGATAAGATAAGGAACACACCCATTATAAAGAAATCACATTAGGATTCTCTTTTTAAGCTGTTCCTTAAAACACTAGTGCTTAGGAAATCTATTGGAGGCAGAAGCAGTCAAGGGTAGCCTAGGGTTAGGTTTAGGCATAGGGTTAGGGTTAGGGTACGGCTTAGGGTACGGGTACGGGGAGGGGTGCGGGTACGGCGTAGGGTATGGGTTAGGGTTAGGGTTAGGGTTAGTGTTAGGGTTAGGGCTCGGTTTAGGGTACGGGTTAGGATTAGGGTACGTGTTAGGGTTAGGGTAGGGGTTAGGGTTAGGGTACGCGTTAGGGTTAGGGTAGTTATTAAACCTATCCCACTCTCTAGATACCCCTTAGCACGTAAAGGAATATTATTTGGGGGTCCAGCCATGGAGAAGAGTTTAGACACTGGGATAAGATAAGGAACACACCCATTATAAAGAAATCACATTAGGATTCTCTTTTTAAGCTGTTCCTTAAAACACTAGTGCTTAGGAAATCTATTGGAGGCAGAAGCAGTCAAGGGTAGCCTAGGGTTAGGGTTAGGCTTAGGGTTAGGCTTAGGGTACGGCTTAGGGTACGGATTCGGGGAGGGGTGCGGGTACGGCGTAGGGTATGGGTTAGGGTTAGGGTTAGGGTTAGTGATAGGGTTAGGGCTCGGGTTAGGGTACGGGTTAGGATTAGGGTACGTGTTAGGGTTAGGGTAGGGGTTAGGGTTAGGGTACGCGATAGGGTTAGGGTAGTTATTAAACCTATCCCACTCTCTAGATACCCCTTAGCACGTAAAGTAATATTATATGGGGGTCCAGCCATGGAGAAGAGTTTAGACACTGGGATAAGATAAGGAACACACCCATTATAAAGAAATCACATTAGGATTCTCTTTTTAAGCTGTTTCTTAAAACACTAGTGCTTAGGAAATCTATTGGAGGCAGAAGCAGTCAAGGGTAGCCTAGGGTTAGGGTTAGGCTTAGGGTTAGGCTTAGGGTACGGCTTAGGGTACGGGTTCGGGGAGGGGTGCGGGTACGGCGTAGGGTATGGGTTAGGGTTAGGGTTAGGGTTAGTGATAGGGTTAGGGCTCGGGTTAGGGTACGGGTTAGGGTTAGGGTAGGGGTTAGGGTTAGGATACGCGTTAGGGTTAGGGTAGTTATTAAACCTATCCCACTCTCTAGATACCCCTTAGCACGTAAAGGAATATTATTTGGGGGTCCAGCCATGGAGAAGAGTTTAGACACTGGGATAAGATAAGGAACACACCCATTATAAAGAAATCACATTAGGATTCTCTTTTTAAGCTGTTCCTTAAAACACTAGTGCTTAGGAAATCTATTGGAGGCAGAAGCAGTCAAGGGTAGCCTAGGGTTAGGGTTAGGCTTAGGGTTAGGCTTAGGGTACGGCTTAGGGTACGGGTTCGGGGAGGGGTGCGGGTACGGCGTAGGGTATGGGTTAGGGTTAGGGTTAGGGTTAGTGTTAGGGTTAGGGCTCGGTTTAGGGTATGGGTTAGGATTAGGGTACGTGTTAGGGTTAGGGTAGGGGTTAGGGTTAGGGTACGCGTTAGGGTTAGGGTAGTTATTAAACCTATCCCACTCTCTAGATACCCCTTAGCACGTAAAGGAATATTATTTGGGGGTCCAGCCATGGAGAAGAGTTTAGACACTAGGATAAGATAAGGAACACACCCATTATAAAGAAATCACATTAGGATTCTCTTTTTAAGCTGTTTCTTAAAACACTAGTGCTTAGGAAATCTATTGGAGGCAGAAGCAGTCAAGGGTAGCCTAGGGTTAGGGTTAGGCTTAGGGTACGGCTTAGGGTACAGATTCGGGGAGGGGTGCGGGTACGGCGTAGGGTATGGGTTAGGGTTAGGGTTAGGGTTAGTGTTAGGGTTAGGGCTCGGTTTAGGGTACGGGTTAGGATTAGGATACGTGTTAGGGTTAGGGTAGGGGTTAGGGTTAGGGTACGTGTTAGGGTTAGGGTAGTTATTAAACCTATCCCACTCTCTAGACACTCCTTAGCACGTAAAGGAATATTATTTGGGGGTCCAGCCATGGAGAAGAGTTTAGACACTGGGATAAGGAACACACCCATTACAAAGAAATCACATTAGGATTCTCTTTTTAAGATGTTCCTTAAAACACTAGTGCTTAGGAAATCTATTGGAGGCAGAAGCAGTCAAGGGTAGCCTAGGGTTAGGGTTAGGCTTAGGGTTAGGCTTAGGATACGGCTTAGGGTACGGGTTCGGGGAGGGGTGCGGGTACGGCGTAGGGTATGGGTTAGGGTTAGGGTTAGGGTTAGTGTTAGGGTTAGGGCTCGGTTTAGGGTACGGTTTAGGATTAGGGTACGTGTTAGGGTTAGGGTAGGGGTTAGGGTTAGGGTACGCGTTAGGGTTAGGGTAGTTATTAAACCTATCCCACTCTCTAGATACCCCTTAGCACGTAAAGGAATATTATTTGGGGGTCCAGCCATGGAGAAGAGTTTAGACACTGGGATAAGATAAGGAACACACCCATTATAAAGAAATCACATTAGGATTCTCTTTTTAAGCTGTTCCTTAAAACACTAGTGCTTAGGAAATCTATTGGAGGCAGAAGCAGTCAAGGGTAGCCTAGGGTTAGGGTTAGGCTTAGGGTTAGGCTTAGGGTACGGCTTAGGGTACGGGTTCGGGGAGGGGTGCGGGTACGGCGTAGGGTATGGGTTAGGGTTAGGGTTAGGGTTAGTGTTAGGGTTAGGGCTCGGTTTAGGGTACGGGTTAGGATTAGGGTACGTGTTAGGGTTAGGGTAGGGGTTAGGGTTAGGGTACGCGTTAGGGTTAGGGTAGTTATTAAACCTATCCCACTCTCTAGATACCCCTTAGCACGTAAAGGAATATTATTTGGGGGTCCAGCCATGGAGAAGAGTTTAGACACTAGGATAAGATAAGGAACACACCCATTATAAAGAAATCACATTAGGATTCTCTTTTTAAGCTGTTTCTTAAAACACTAGTGCTTAGGAAATCTATTGGAGGCAGAAGCAGTCAAGGGTAGCCTAGGGTTAGGGTTAGGCTTAGGGTACGGCTTAGGGTACAGATTCGGGGAGGGGTGCGGGTACGGCGTAGGGTATGGGTTAGGGTTAGGGTTAGGGTTAGTGTTAGGGTTAGGGCTCGGTTTAGGGTACGGGTTAGGATTAGGATACGTGTTAGGGTTAGGGTAGGGGTTAGGGTTAGGGTACGTGTTAGGGTTAGGGTAGTTATTAAACCTATCCCACTCTCTAGACACTCCTTAGCACGTAAAGGAATATTATTTGGGGGTCCAGCCATGGAGAAGAGTTTAGACACTGGGATAAGGAACACACCCATTACAAAGAAATCACATTAGGATTCTCTTTTTAAGCTGTTCCTTAAAACACTAGTGCTTAGGAAATCTATTGGAGGCAGAAGCAGTCAAGGGTAGCCTAGTGTTAGGGTTAGGCTTAGGTTTAGGGTTAGGGTACGGCTTAGGGTACGGATTTGGGGAGTGGTGCGGGTACGGCGTAGGGTATGGGTTAGGGTTAGGGTTAGGGTTAGTGATAGGGTTAGGGCTCGGTTTAAGGTACGGGTTAGGAATAGGGTACGTGTTAGGGTTAGGGTAGGGGTTAGGGTTAGGATACGCGTTAGGGTTAGGGTAGTTATTAAACCTATCCCACTCTCTAGATACCCCTTAGCACGTAAAGGAATATTATTTGGGGGTCCAGCCATGGAGAAGAGTTTAGACACTGGGATAAGATAAGGAACACACCCATTATAAAGAAATCACATTAGGATTCTCTTTTTAAGCTGTTCCTTAAAACACTAGTGCTTAGGAAATCTATTGGAGGCAGAAGCAGTCAAGGGTAGCCTAGGGTTAGGGTTAGGCTTAGGGTTAGGCTTAGGGTACGGCTTAGGGTACGGATTCGGGGAGGGGTGCGGGTACGGCGTAGGGTATGGGTTAGGGTTAGGGTTAGGGTTAGTGATAGGGTTAGGGCTCGGGTTAGGGTACGGGTTAGGATTAGGGTACGTGTTAGGGTTAGGGTAGGGGTTAGGGTTAGGGTACGCGATAGGGTTAGGGTAGTTATTAAACTTATCCCACTCTCTAGATACCCCTTAGCACGTAAAGTAATATTATATGGGGGTCCAGCCATGGAGAAGAGTTTAGACACTGGGATAAGATAAGGAACACACCCATTATAAAGAAATCACATTAGGATTCTCTTTTTAAGCTGTTTCTTAAAACACTAGTGCTTAGGAAATCTATTGGAGGCAGAAGCAGTCAAGGGTAGCCTAGGGTTAGGGTTAGGCTTAGGGTTAGGCTTAGGGTACGGCTTAGGGTACGGGTTCGGGGAGGGGTGCGGGTACGGCGTAGGGTATGGGTTAGGGTTAGGGTTAGGGTTAGTGTTAGGGTTAGGGCTCGGTTTAGGGTACGGGTTAGGATTAGGGTACGTGTTAGGGTTAGGGTAGGGGTTAGGGTTAGGGTACGCGTTAGGGTTAGGGTAGTTATTAAACCTATCCCACTCTCTAGATACCCCTTAGCACGTAAAGGAATATTATTTGGGGGTCCAGCCATGGAGAAGAGTTTAGACACTAGGATAAGATAAGGAACACACCCATTATAAAGAAATCACATTAGGATTCTCTTTTTAAGCTGTTTCTTAAAACACTAGTGCTTAGGAAATCTATTGGAGGCAGAAGCAGTCAAGGGTAGCCTAGGGTTAGGGTTAGGCTTAGGGTTAGGCTTAGGGTACGGCTTAGGGTACGGGTTCGGGGAGGGGTGCGGGTACGGCGTAGGGTATGGGTTAGGGTTAGGGTTAGGGTTAGTGTTAGGGTTAGGGCTCGGTTTAGGTTACGGGTTAGGAATAGGGTACGTGTTAGGGTTACGGTAGGGTTTAGGGTTAGGGTACGCGTTAGGGTTAGGGTAGTTATTAAACCTATCCCACTCTCTAGATACCCCTTAGCACGTAAAGGAATATTATTTGGGGGTCCAGCCATGGAGAAGAGTTTAGACACTGGGATAAGGAACACACCCATTACAAAGAAATCATATTAGGATTCTCTTTTTAAGCTGTTCCTTAAAACACTAGTGCTTAGGAAATCTATTGGAGGCAGAAGCAGTCAAGGGTAGCCTAGGGTTAGGGTTAGGCTTAGGGTTAGGGTTAGGGTACGGCTTAGGGTACGGATTTGGGGAGTGGTGAGGGTACGGCGTAGGGTATGGGTTAGGGTTAGGGTTAGGGTTAGTGATAGGGTTAGGGCTCGGTTTAAGGTACGGGTTAGGAATAGGGTACGTGTTAGGGTTAGGGTAGGGGTTAGGGTTAGGATACGCGTTAGGGTTAGGGTAGTTATTAAACCTATCCCACTCTCTAGATACCCCTTAGCACGTAAAGGAATATTATTTGGGGGTCCAGCCATGGAGAAGAGTTTAGACACTGGGATAAGATAAGGAACACACCCATTATAAAGAAATCACATTAGGATTCTCTTTTTAAGCTGTTCCTTAAAACACTAGTGCTTAGGAAATCTATTGGAGGCAGAAGCAGTCAAGGGTAGCCTAGGGTTAGGTTTAGGCATAGGGTTAGGGTTAGGGTACGGCTTAGGGTACGGGTACGGGGAGGGGTGCGGGTACGGCGTAGGGTATGGGTTAGGGTTAGGGTTAGGGTTAGTGTTAGGGTTAGGGCTCGGTTTAGGGTACGGGTTAGGATTAGGGTACGTGTTAGGGTTAGGGTAGGGGTTAGGGTTAGGGTACGCGTTAGGGTTAGGGTAGTTATTAAACCTATCCCACTCTCTAGATACCCCTTAGCACGTAAAGGAATATTATTTGGGGGTCCAGCCATGGAGAAGAGTTTAGACACTGGGATAAGATAAGGAACACACCCATTATAAAGAAATCACATTAGGATTCTCTTTTTAAGCTGTTCCTTAAAACACTAGTGCTTAGGAAATCTATTGGAGGCAGAAGCAGTCAAGGGTAGCCTAGGGTTAGGGTTAGGCTTAGGGTTAGGCTTAGGGTACGGCTTAGGGTACGGATTCGGGGAGGGGTGCGGGTACGGCGTAGGGTATGGGTTAGGGTTAGGGTTAGGGTTAGTGATAGGGTTAGGGCTCGGGTTAGGGTACGGGTTAGGATTAGGGTACGTGTTAGGGTTAGGGTAGGGGTTAGGGTTAGGGTACGCGATAGGGTTAGGGTAGTTATTAAACCTATCCCACTCTCTAGATACCCCTTAGCACGTAAAGTAATATTATATGGGGGTCCAGCCATGGAGAAGAGTTTAGACACTGGGATAAGATAAGGAACACACCCATTATAAAGAAATCACATTAGGATTCTCTTTTTAAGCTGTTCCTTAAAACACTAGTGCTTAGGAAATCTATTGGAGGCAGAAGCAGTCAAGGGTAGCCTAGGGTTAGGTTTAGGCATAGGGTTAGGGTTAGGGTACGGCTTAGGGTACGGGTACGGGGAGGGGTGCGGGTACGGCGTAGGGTATGGGTTAGGGTTAGGGTTAGGGTTAGTGTTAGGGTTAGGGCTCGGTTTAGGGTACGGGTTAGGATTAGGGTACGTGTTAGGGTTAGGGTAGGGGTTAGGGTTAGGGTACGCGTTAGGGTTAGGGTAGTTATTAAACCTATCCCACTCTCTAGATACCCCTTAGCACGTAAAGGAATATTATTTGGGGGTCCAGCCATGGAGAAGAGTTTAGACACTGGGATAAGATAAGGAACACACCCATTATAAAGAAATCACATTAGGATTCTCTTTTTAAGCTGTTCCTTAAAACACTAGTGCTTAGGAAATCTATTGGAGGCAGAAGCAGTCAAGGGTAGCCTAGGGTTAGGGTTAGGCTTAGGGTTAGGCTTAGGGTACGGCTTAGGGTACGGATTCGGGGAGGGGTGCGGGTACGGCGTAGGGTATGGGTTAGGGTTAGGGTTAGGGTTAGTGATAGGGTTAGGGCTCGGGTTAGGGTACGGGTTAGGATTAGGGTACGTGTTAGGGTTAGGGTAGGGGTTAGGGTTAGGGTACGCGATAGGGTTAGGGTAGTTATTAAACCTATCCCACTCTCTAGATACCCCTTAGCACGTAAAGTAATATTATATGGGGGTCCAGCCATGGAGAAGAGTTTAGACACTGGGATAAGATAAGGAACACACCCATTATAAAGAAATCACATTAGGATTCTCTTTTTAAGCTGTTTCTTAAAACACTAGTGCTTAGGAAATCTATTGGAGGCAGAAGCAGTCAAGGGTAGCCTAGGGTTAGGGTTAGGCTTAGGGTTAGGCTTAGGGTACGGCTTAGGGTACGGGTTCGGGGAGGGGTGCGGGTACGGCGTAGGGTATGGGTTAGGGTTAGGGTTAGGGTTAGTGATAGGGTTAGGGCTCGGGTTAGGGTACGGGTTAGGGTTAGGGTAGGGGTTAGGGTTAGGATACGCGTTAGGGTTAGGGTAGTTATTAAACCTATCCCACTCTCTAGATACCCCTTAGCACGTAAAGGAATATTATTTGGGGGTCCAGCCATGGAGAAGAGTTTAGACACTGGGATAAGATAAGGAACACACCCATTATAAAGAAATCACATTAGGATTCTCTTTTTAAGCTGTTCCTTAAAACACTAGTGCTTAGGAAATCTATTGGAGGCAGAAGCAGTCAAGGGTAGCCTAGGGTTAGGGTTAGGCTTAGGGTTAGGCTTAGGGTACGGCTTAGGGTACGGGTTCGGGGAGGGGTGCGGGTACGGCGTAGGGTATGGGTTAGGGTTAGGGTTAGGGTTAGTGTTAGGGTTAGGGCTCGGTTTAGGGTACGGGTTAGGATTAGGGTACGTGTTAGGGTTAGGGTAGGGGTTAGGGTTAGGGTACGCGTTAGGGTTAGGGTAGTTATTAAACCTATCCCACTCTCTAGATACCCCTTAGCACGTAAAGGAATATTATTTGGGGGTCCAGCCATGGAGAAGAGTTTAGACACTAGGATAAGATAAGGAACACACCCATTATAAAGAAATCACATTAGGATTCTCTTTTTAAGCTGTTTCTTAAAACACTAGTGCTTAGGAAATCTATTGGAGGCAGAAGCAGTCAAGGGTAGCCTAGGGTTAGGGTTAGGCTTAGGGTACGGCTTAGGGTACAGATTCGGGGAGGGGTGCGGGTACGGCGTAGGGTATGGGTTAGGGTTAGGGTTAGGGTTAGTGTTAGGGTTAGGGCTCGGTTTAGGGTACGGGTTAGGATTAGGATACGTGTTAGGGTTAGGGTAGGGGTTAGGGTTAGGGTACGTGTTAGGGTTAGGGTAGTTATTAAACCTATCCCACTCTCTAGACACTCCTTAGCACGTAAAGGAATATTATTTGGGGGTCCAGCCATGGAGAAGAGTTTAGACACTGGGATAAGGAACACACCCATTACAAAGAAATCACATTAGGATTCTCTTTTTAAGATGTTCCTTAAAACACTAGTGCTTAGGAAATCTATTGGAGGCAGAAGCAGTCAAGGGTAGCCTAGGGTTAGGGTTAGGCTTAGGGTTAGGCTTAGGATACGGCTTAGGGTACGGGTTCGGGGAGGGGTGCGGGTACGGCGTAGGGTATGGGTTAGGGTTAGGGTTAGGGTTAGTGTTAGGGTTAGGGCTCGGTTTAGGGTACGGTTTAGGATTAGGGTACGTGTTAGGGTTAGGGTAGGGGTTAGGGTTAGGGTACGCGTTAGGGTTAGGGTAGTTATTAAACCTATCCCACTCTCTAGATACCCCTTAGCACGTAAAGGAATATTATTTGGGGGTCCAGCCATGGAGAAGAGTTTAGACACTGGGATAAGATAAGGAACACACCCATTATAAAGAAATCACATTAGGATTCTCTTTTTAAGCTGTTCCTTAAAACACTAGTGCTTAGGAAATCTATTGGAGGCAGAAGCAGTCAAGGGTAGCCTAGGGTTAGGGTTAGGCTTAGGGTTAGGCTTAGGGTACGGCTTAGGGTACGGGTTCGGGGAGGGGTGCGGGTACGGCGTAGGGTATGGGTTAGGGTTAGGGTTAGGGTTAGTGTTAGGGTTAGGGCTCGGTTTAGGGTACGGGTTAGGATTAGGGTACGTGTTAGGGTTAGGGTAGGGGTTAGGGTTAGGGTACGCGTTAGGGTTAGGGTAGTTATTAAACCTATCCCACTCTCTAGATACCCCTTAGCACGTAAAGGAATATTATTTGGGGGTCCAGCCATGGAGAAGAGTTTAGACACTAGGATAAGATAAGGAACACACCCATTATAAAGAAATCACATTAGGATTCTCTTTTTAAGCTGTTTCTTAAAACACTAGTGCTTAGGAAATCTATTGGAGGCAGAAGCAGTCAAGGGTAGCCTAGGGTTAGGGTTAGGCTTAGGGTACGGCTTAGGGTACAGATTCGGGGAGGGGTGCGGGTACGGCGTAGGGTATGGGTTAGGGTTAGGGTTAGGGTTAGTGTTAGGGTTAGGGCTCGGTTTAGGGTACGGGTTAGGATTAGGATACGTGTTAGGGTTAGGGTAGGGGTTAGGGTTAGGGTACGTGTTAGGGTTAGGGTAGTTATTAAACCTATCCCACTCTCTAGACACTCCTTAGCACGTAAAGGAATATTATTTGGGGGTCCAGCCATGGAGAAGAGTTTAGACACTGGGATAAGGAACACACCCATTACAAAGAAATCACATTAGGATTCTCTTTTTAAGCTGTTCCTTAAAACACTAGTGCTTAGGAAATCTATTGGAGGCAGAAGCAGTCAAGGGTAGCCTAGTGTTAGGGTTAGGCTTAGGTTTAGGGTTAGGGTACGGCTTAGGGTACGGATTTGGGGAGTGGTGCGGGTACGGCGTAGGGTATGGGTTAGGGTTAGGGTTAGGGTTAGTGATAGGGTTAGGGCTCGGTTTAAGGTACGGGTTAGGAATAGGGTACGTGTTAGGGTTAGGGTAGGGGTTAGGGTTAGGATACGCGTTAGGGTTAGGGTAGTTATTAAACCTATCCCACTCTCTAGATACCCCTTAGCACGTAAAGGAATATTATTTGGGGGTCCAGCCATGGAGAAGAGTTTAGACACTGGGATAAGATAAGGAACACACCCATTATAAAGAAATCACATTAGGATTCTCTTTTTAAGCTGTTCCTTAAAACACTAGTGCTTAGGAAATCTATTGGAGGCAGAAGCAGTCAAGGGTAGCCTAGGGTTAGGGTTAGGCTTAGGGTTAGGCTTAGGGTACGGCTTAGGGTACGGATTCGGGGAGGGGTGCGGGTACGGCGTAGGGTATGGGTTAGGGTTAGGGTTAGGGTTAGTGATAGGGTTAGGGCTCGGGTTAGGGTACGGGTTAGGATTAGGGTACGTGTTAGGGTTAGGGTAGGGGTTAGGGTTAGGGTACGCGATAGGGTTAGGGTAGTTATTAAACTTATCCCACTCTCTAGATACCCCTTAGCACGTAAAGTAATATTATATGGGGGTCCAGCCATGGAGAAGAGTTTAGACACTGGGATAAGATAAGGAACACACCCATTATAAAGAAATCACATTAGGATTCTCTTTTTAAGCTGTTTCTTAAAACACTAGTGCTTAGGAAATCTATTGGAGGCAGAAGCAGTCAAGGGTAGCCTAGGGTTAGGGTTAGGCTTAGGGTTAGGCTTAGGGTACGGCTTAGGGTACGGGTTCGGGGAGGGGTGCGGGTACGGCGTAGGGTATGGGTTAGGGTTAGGGTTAGGGTTAGTGTTAGGGTTAGGGCTCGGTTTAGGGTACGGGTTAGGATTAGGGTACGTGTTAGGGTTAGGGTAGGGGTTAGGGTTAGGGTACGCGTTAGGGTTAGGGTAGTTATTAAACCTATCCCACTCTCTAGATACCCCTTAGCACGTAAAGGAATATTATTTGGGGGTCCAGCCATGGAGAAGAGTTTAGACACTAGGATAAGATAAGGAACACACCCATTATAAAGAAATCACATTAGGATTCTCTTTTTAAGCTGTTTCTTAAAACACTAGTGCTTAGGAAATCTATTGGAGGCAGAAGCAGTCAAGGGTAGCCTAGGGTTAGGGTTAGGCTTAGGGTTAGGCTTAGGGTACGGCTTAGGGTACGGGTTCGGGGAGGGGTGCGGGTACGGCGTAGGGTATGGGTTAGGGTTAGGGTTAGGGTTAGTGTTAGGGTTAGGGCTCGGTTTAGGTTACGGGTTAGGAATAGGGTACGTGTTAGGGTTACGGTAGGGTTTAGGGTTAGGGTACGCGTTAGGGTTAGGGTAGTTATTAAACCTATCCCACTCTCTAGATACCCCTTAGCACGTAAAGGAATATTATTTGGGGGTCCAGCCATGGAGAAGAGTTTAGACACTGGGATAAGGAACACACCCATTACAAAGAAATCATATTAGGATTCTCTTTTTAAGCTGTTCCTTAAAACACTAGTGCTTAGGAAATCTATTGGAGGCAGAAGCAGTCAAGGGTAGCCTAGGGTTAGGGTTAGGCTTAGGGTTAGGGTTAGGGTACGGCTTAGGGTACGGATTTGGGGAGTGGTGAGGGTACGGCGTAGGGTATGGGTTAGGGTTAGGGTTAGGGTTAGTGATAGGGTTAGGGCTCGGTTTAAGGTACGGGTTAGGAATAGGGTACGTGTTAGGGTTAGGGTAGGGGTTAGGGTTAGGATACGCGTTAGGGTTAGGGTAGTTATTAAACCTATCCCACTCTCTAGATACCCCTTAGCACGTAAAGGAATATTATTTGGGGGTCCAGCCATGGAGAAGAGTTTAGACACTGGGATAAGATAAGGAACACACCCATTATAAAGAAATCACATTAGGATTCTCTTTTTAAGCTGTTCCTTAAAACACTAGTGCTTAGGAAATCTATTGGAGGCAGAAGCAGTCAAGGGTAGCCTAGGGTTAGGTTTAGGCATAGGGTTAGGGTTAGGGTACGGCTTAGGGTACGGGTACGGGGAGGGGTGCGGGTACGGCGTAGGGTATGGGTTAGGGTTAGGGTTAGGGTTAGTGTTAGGGTTAGGGCTCGGTTTAGGGTACGGGTTAGGATTAGGGTACGTGTTAGGGTTAGGGTAGGGGTTAGGGTTAGGGTACGCGTTAGGGTTAGGGTAGTTATTAAACCTATCCCACTCTCTAGATACCCCTTAGCACGTAAAGGAATATTATTTGGGGGTCCAGCCATGGAGAAGAGTTTAGACACTGGGATAAGATAAGGAACACACCCATTATAAAGAAATCACATTAGGATTCTCTTTTTAAGCTGTTCCTTAAAACACTAGTGCTTAGGAAATCTATTGGAGGCAGAAGCAGTCAAGGGTAGCCTAGGGTTAGGGTTAGGCTTAGGGTTAGGCTTAGGGTACGGCTTAGGGTACGGATTCGGGGAGGGGTGCGGGTACGGCGTAGGGTATGGGTTAGGGTTAGGGTTAGGGTTAGTGATAGGGTTAGGGCTCGGGTTAGGGTACGGGTTAGGATTAGGGTACGTGTTAGGGTTAGGGTAGGGGTTAGGGTTAGGGTACGCGATAGGGTTAGGGTAGTTATTAAACCTATCCCACTCTCTAGATACCCCTTAGCACGTAAAGTAATATTATATGGGGGTCCAGCCATGGAGAAGAGTTTAGACACTGGGATAAGATAAGGAACACACCCATTATAAAGAAATCACATTAGGATTCTCTTTTTAAGCTGTTTCTTAAAACACTAGTGCTTAGGAAATCTATTGGAGGCAGAAGCAGTCAAGGGTAGCCTAGGGTTAGGGTTAGGCTTAGGGTTAGGCTTAGGGTACGGCTTAGGGTACGGGTTCGGGGAGGGGTGCGGGTACGGCGTAGGGTATGGGTTAGGGTTAGGGTTAGGGTTAGTGTTAGGGTTAGGGCTCGGTTTAGGGTACGGGTTAGGATTAGGATACGTGTTAGGGTTAGGGTAGGGGTTAGGGTTAGGGTACGTGTTAGGGTTAGGGTAGTTATTAAACCTATCCCACTCTCTAGACACTCCTTAGCACGTAAAGGAATATTATTTGGGGGTCCAGCCATGGAGAAGAGTTTAGACACTGGGATAAGGAACACACCCATTACAAAGAAATCACATTAGGATTCTCTTTTTAAGCTGTTCCTTAAAACACTAGTGCTTAGGAAATCTATTGGAGGCAGAAGCAGTCAAGGGTAGCCTAGTGTTAGGGTTAGGCTTAGGGTTAGGGTTAGGGTACGGCTTAGGGTACGGATTTGGGGAGTGGTGCGGGTACGGCGTAGGGTATGGGTTAGGGTTAGGGTTAGGGTTAGTGATAGGGTTAGGGCTCGGTTTAAGGTACGGGTTAGGAATAGGGGACGTGTTAGGGTTAGGGTAGGGGTTAGGGTTAGGATACGCGTTAGGGTTAGGGTAGTTATTAAACCTATCCCACTCTCTAGATACCCCTTAGCACGTAAAGGAATATTATTTGGGGGTCCAGCCATGGAGAAGAGTTTAGACACTGGGATAAGATAAGGAACACACCCATTATAAAGAAATCACATTAGGATTCTCTTTTTAAGCTGTTCCTTAAAACACTAGTGCTTAGGAAATCTATTGGAGGCAGAAGCAGTCAAGGGTAGCCTAGGGTTAGGGTTAGGCTTAGGGTTAGGCTTAGGGTACGGCTTAGGGTACGGATTCGGGGAGGGGTGCGGGTACGGCGTAGGGTATGGGTTAGGGTTAGGGTTAGGGTTAGTGATAGGGTTAGGGCTCGGGTTAGGGTACGGGTTAGGATTAGGGTACGTGTTAGGGTTAGGGTAGGGGTTAGGGTTAGGGTACGCGATAGGGTTAGGGTAGTTATTAAACTTATCCCACTCTCTAGATACCCCTTAGCACGTAAAGTAATATTATATGGGGGTCCAGCCATGGAGAAGAGTTTAGACACTGGGATAAGATAAGGAACACACCCATTATAAAGAAATCACATTAGGATTCTCTTTTTAAGCTGTTTCTTAAAACACTAGTGCTTAGGAAATCTATTGGAGGCAGAAGCAGTCAAGGGTAGCCTAGGGTTAGGGTTAGGCTTAGGGTTAGGCTTAGGGTACGGCTTAGGGTACGGGTTCGGGGAGGGGTGCGGGTACGGCGTAGGGTATGGGTTAGGGTTAGGGTTAGGGTTAGTGTTAGGGTTAGGGCTCGGTTTAGGTTACGGGTTAGGAATAGGGTACGTGTTAGGGTTACGGTAGGGTTTAGGGTTAGGGTACGCGTTAGGGTTAGGGTAGTTATTAAACCTATCCCACTCTCTAGATACCCCTTAGCACGTAAAGGAATATTATTTGGGGGTCCAGCCATGGAGAAGAGTTTAGACACTGGGATAAGGAACACACCCATTACAAAGAAATCATATTAGGATTCTCTTTTTAAGCTGTTCCTTAAAACACTAGTGCTTAGGAAATCTATTGGAGGCAGAAGCAGTCAAGGGTAGCCTAGGGTTAGGGTTAGGCTTAGGGTTAGGGTTAGGGTACGGCTTAGGGTACGGATTTGGGGAGTGGTGAGGGTACGGCGTAGGGTATGGGTTAGGGTTAGGGTTAGGGTTAGTGATAGGGTTAGGGCTCGGTTTAAGGTACGGGTTAGGAATAGGGTACGTGTTAGGGTTAGGGTAGGGGTTAGGGTTAGGATACGCGTTAGGGTTAGGGTAGTTATTAAACCTATCCCACTCTCTAGATACCCCTTAGCACGTAAAGGAATATTATTTGGGGGTCCAGCCATGGAGAAGAGTTTAGACACTGGGATAAGATAAGGAACACACCCATTATAAAGAAATCACATTAGGATTCTCTTTTTAAGCTGTTCCTTAAAACACTAGTGCTTAGGAAATCTATTGGAGGCAGAAGCAGTCAAGGGTAGCCTAGGGTTAGGTTTAGGCATAGGGTTAGGGTTAGGGTACGGCTTAGGGTACGGGTACGGGGAGGGGTGCGGGTACGGCGTAGGGTATGGGTTAGGGTTAGGGTTAGGGTTAGTGTTAGGGTTAGGGCTCGGTTTAGGGTACGGGTTAGGATTAGGGTACGTGTTAGGGTTAGGGTAGGGGTTAGGGTTAGGGTACGCGTTAGGGTTAGGGTAGTTATTAAACCTATCCCACTCTCTAGATACCCCTTAGCACGTAAAGGAATATTATTTGGGGGTCCAGCCATGGAGAAGAGTTTAGACACTGGGATAAGATAAGGAACACACCCATTATAAAGAAATCACATTAGGATTCTCTTTTTAAGCTGTTCCTTAAAACACTAGTGCTTAGGAAATCTATTGGAGGCAGAAGCAGTCAAGGGTAGCCTAGGGTTAGGGTTAGGCTTAGGGTTAGGCTTAGGGTACGGCTTAGGGTACGGATTCGGGGAGGGGTGCGGGTACGGCGTAGGGTATGGGTTAGGGTTAGGGTTAGGGTTAGTGATAGGGTTAGGGCTCGGGTTAGGGTACGGGTTAGGATTAGGGTACGTGTTAGGGTTAGGGTAGGGGTTAGGGTTAGGGTACGCGATAGGGTTAGGGTAGTTATTAAACCTTTCCCACTCTCTAGATACCCCTTAGCACGTAAAGTAATATTATATGGGGGTCCAGCCATGGAGAAGAGTTTAGACACTGGGATAAGATAAGGAACACACCCATTATAAAGAAATCACATTAGGATTCTCTTTTTAAGCTGTTTCTTAAAACACTAGTGCTTAGGAAATCTATTGGAGGCAGAAGCAGTCAAGGGTAGCCTAGGGTTAGGGTTAGGCTTAGGGTTAGGCTTAGGGTACGGCTTAGGGTACGGGTTCGGGGAGGGGTGCGGGTACGGCGTAGGGTATGGGTTAGGGTTAGGGTTAGGGTTAGTGATAGGGTTAGGGCTCGGGTTAGGGTACGGGTTAGGGTTAGGGTAGGGGTTAGGGTTAGGATACGCGTTAGGGTTAGGGTAGTTATTAAACCTATCCCACTCTCTAGATACCCCTTAGCACGTAAAGGAATATTATTTGGGGGTCCAGCCATGGAGAAGAGTTTAGACACTGGGATAAGATAAGGAACACACCCATTATAAAGAAATCACATTAGGATTCTCTTTTTAAGCTGTTCCTTAAAACACTAGTGCTTAGGAAATCTATTGGAGGCAGAAGCAGTCAAGGGTAGCCTAGGGTTAGGGTTAGGCTTAGGGTTAGGCTTAGGGTACGGCTTAGGGTACGGGTTCGGGGAGGGGTGCGGGTACGGCGTAGGGTATGGGTTAGGGTTAGGGTTAGGGTTAGTGTTAGGGTTAGGGCTCGGTTTAGGGTACGGGTTAGGATTAGGGTACGTGTTAGGGTTAGGGTAGGGGTTAGGGTTAGGGTACGCGTTAGGGTTAGGGTAGTTATTAAACCTATCCCACTCTCTAGATACCCCTTAGCACGTAAAGGAATATTATTTGGGGGTCCAGCCATGGAGAAGAGTTTAGACACTGGGATAAGATAAGGAACACACCCATTATAAAGAAATCACATTAGGATTCTCTTTTTAAGCTGTTTCTTAAAACACTAGTGCTTAGGAAATCTATTGGAGGCAGAAGCAGTCAAGGGTAGCCTAGGGTTAGGGTTAGGCTTAGGGTACGGCTTAGGGTACAGATTCGGGGAGGGGTGCGGGTACGGCGTAGGGTATGGGTTAGGGTTAGGGTTAGGGTTAGTGTTAGGGTTAGGGCTCGGTTTAGGGTACGGGTTAGGATTAGGATACGTGTTAGGGTTAGGGTAGGGGTTAGGGTTAGGGTACGTGTTAGGGTTAGGGTAGTTATTAAACCTATCCCACTCTCTAGACACTCCTTAGCACGTAAAGGAATATTATTTGGGGGTCCAGCCATGGAGAAGAGTTTAGACACTGGGATAAGGAACACACCCATTACAAAGAAATCACATTAGGATTCTCTTTTTAAGATGTTCCTTAAAACACTAGTGCTTAGGAAATCTATTGGAGGCAGAAGCAGTCAAGGGTAGCCTAGGGTTAGGGTTAGGCTTAGGGTTAGGCTTAGGATACGGCTTAGGGTACGGGTTCGGGGAGGGGTGCGGGTACGGCGTAGGGTATGGGTTAGGGTTAGGGTTAGGGTTAGTGTTAGGGTTAGGGCTCGGTTTAGGGTACGGTTTAGGATTAGGGTACGTGTTAGGGTTAGGGTAGGGGTTAGGGTTAGGGTACGCGTTAGGGTTAGGGTAGTTATTAAACCTATCCCACTCTCTAGATACCCCTTAGCACGTAAAGGAATATTATTTGGGGGTCCAGCCATGGAGAAGAGTTTAGACACTGGGATAAGATAAGGAACACACCCATTATAAAGAAATCACATTAGGATTCTCTTTTTAAGCTGTTCCTTAAAACACTAGTGCTTAGGAAATCTATTGGAGGCAGAAGCAGTCAAGGGTAGCCTAGGGTTAGGGTTAGGCTTAGGGTTAGGCTTAGGGTACGGCTTAGGGTACGGGTTCGGGGAGGGGTGCGGGTACGGCGTAGGGTATGGGTTAGGGTTAGGGTTAGGGTTAGTGTTAGGGTTAGGGCTCGGTTTAGGGTACGGGTTAGGATTAGGGTACGTGTTAGGGTTAGGGTAGGGGTTAGGGTTAGGGTACGCGTTAGGGTTAGGGTAGTTATTAAACCTATCCCACTCTCTAGATACCCCTTAGCACGTAAAGGAATATTATTTGGGGGTCCAGCCATGGAGAAGAGTTTAGACACTAGGATAAGATAAGGAACACACCCATTATAAAGAAATCACATTAGGATTCTCTTTTTAAGCTGTTTCTTAAAACACTAGTGCTTAGGAAATCTATTGGAGGCAGAAGCAGTCAAGGGTAGCCTAGGGTTAGGGTTAGGCTTAGGGTACGGCTTAGGGTACAGATTCGGGGAGGGGTGCGGGTACGGCGTAGGGTATGGGTTAGGGTTAGGGTTAGGGTTAGTGTTAGGGTTAGGGCTCGGTTTAGGGTACGGGTTAGGATTAGGATACGTGTTAGGGTTAGGGTAGGGGTTAGGGTTAGGGTACGTGTTAGGGTTAGGGTAGTTATTAAACCTATCCCACTCTCTAGACACTCCTTAGCACGTAAAGGAATATTATTTGGGGGTCCAGCCATGGAGAAGAGTTTAGACACTGGGATAAGGAACACACCCATTACAAAGAAATCACATTAGGATTCTCTTTTTAAGCTGTTCCTTAAAACACTAGTGCTTAGGAAATCTATTGGAGGCAGAAGCAGTCAAGGGTAGCCTAGTGTTAGGGTTAGGCTTAGGTTTAGGGTTAGGGTACGGCTTAGGGTACGGATTTGGGGAGTGGTGCGGGTACGGCGTAGGGTATGGGTTAGGGTTAGGGTTAGGGTTAGTGATAGGGTTAGGGCTCGGTTTAAGGTACGGGTTAGGAATAGGGTACGTGTTAGGGTTAGGGTAGGGGTTAGGGTTAGGATACGCGTTAGGGTTAGGGTAGTTATTAAACCTATCCCACTCTCTAGATACCCCTTAGCACGTAAAGGAATATTATTTGGGGGTCCAGCCATGGAGAAGAGTTTAGACACTGGGATAAGATAAGGAACACACCCATTATAAAGAAATCACATTAGGATTCTCTTTTTAAGCTGTTCCTTAAAACACTAGTGCTTAGGAAATCTATTGGAGGCAGAAGCAGTCAAGGGTAGCCTAGGGTTAGGGTTAGGCTTAGGGTTAGGCTTAGGGTACGGCTTAGGGTACGGATTCGGGGAGGGGTGCGGGTACGGCGTAGGGTATGGGTTAGGGTTAGGGTTAGGGTTAGTGATAGGGTTAGGGCTCGGGTTAGGGTACGGGTTAGGATTAGGGTACGTGTTAGGGTTAGGGTAGGGGTTAGGGTTAGGGTACGCGATAGGGTTAGGGTAGTTATTAAACTTATCCCACTCTCTAGATACCCCTTAGCACGTAAAGTAATATTATATGGGGGTCCAGCCATGGAGAAGAGTTTAGACACTGGGATAAGATAAGGAACACACCCATTATAAAGAAATCACATTAGGATTCTCTTTTTAAGCTGTTTCTTAAAACACTAGTGCTTAGGAAATCTATTGGAGGCAGAAGCAGTCAAGGGTAGCCTAGGGTTAGGGTTAGGCTTAGGGTTAGGCTTAGGGTACGGCTTAGGGTACGGGTTCGGGGAGGGGTGCGGGTACGGCGTAGGGTATGGGTTAGGGTTAGGGTTAGGGTTAGTGTTAGGGTTAGGGCTCGGTTTAGGGTACGGGTTAGGATTAGGGTACGTGTTAGGGTTAGGGTAGGGGTTAGGGTTAGGGTACGCGTTAGGGTTAGGGTAGTTATTAAACCTATCCCACTCTCTAGATACCCCTTAGCACGTAAAGGAATATTATTTGGGGGTCCAGCCATGGAGAAGAGTTTAGACACTAGGATAAGATAAGGAACACACCCATTATAAAGAAATCACATTAGGATTCTCTTTTTAAGCTGTTTCTTAAAACACTAGTGCTTAGGAAATCTATTGGAGGCAGAAGCAGTCAAGGGTAGCCTAGGGTTAGGGTTAGGCTTAGGGTACGGCTTAGTGTACGGGTTCGGGGAGGGGTGCGTGTACGGCGTAGGGTATGGGTTAGGGTTAGGGTTAGGGTTAGTGTTAGGGTTAGGGCTCGGTTTAGGTTACGGGTTAGGAATAGGGTACGTGTTAGGGTTACGGTAGGGTTTAGGGTTAGGGTACGCGTTAGGGTTAGGGTAGTTATTAAACCTATCCCACTCTCTAGATACCCCTTAGCACGTAAAGGAATATTATTTGGGGGTCCAGCCATGGAGAAGAGTTTAGACACTGGGATAAGGAACACACCCATTACAAAGAAATCATATTAGGATTCTCTTTTTAAGCTGTTCCTTAAAACACTAGTGCTTAGGAAATCTATTGGAGGCAGAAGCAGTCAAGGGTAGCCTAGGGTTAGGGTTAGGCTTAGGGTTAGGGTTAGGGTACGGCTTAGGGTACGGATTTGGGGAGTGGTGAGGGTACGGCGTAGGGTATGGGTTAGGGTTAGGGTTAGGGTTAGTGATAGGGTTAGGGCTCGGTTTAAGGTACGGGTTAGGAATAGGGTACGTGTTAGGGTTAGGGTAGGGGTTAGGGTTAGGATACGCGTTAGGGTTAGGGTAGTTATTAAACCTATCCCACTCTCTAGATACCCCTTAGCACGTAAAGGAATATTATTTGGGGGTCCAGCCATGGAGAAGAGTTTAGACACTGGGATAAGATAAGGAACACACCCATTATAAAGAAATCACATTAGGATTCTCTTTTTAAGCTGTTCCTTAAAACACTAGTGCTTAGGAAATCTATTGGAGGCAGAAGCAGTCAAGGGTAGCCTAGGGTTAGGTTTAGGCATAGGGTTAGGGTTAGGGTACGGCTTAGGGTACGGGTACGGGGAGGGGTGCGGGTACGGCGTAGGGTATGGGTTAGGGTTAGGGTTAGGGTTAGTGTTAGGGTTAGGGCTCGGTTTAGGGTACGAGTTAGGATTAGGGTACGTGTTAGGGTTAGGGTAGGGGTTAGGGTTAGGGTACGCGTTAGGGTTAGGGTAGTTATTAAACCTATCCCACTCTCTAGATACCCCTTAGCACGTAAAGGAATATTATTTGGGGGTCCAGCCATGGAGAAGAGTTTAGACACTGGGATAAGATAAGGAACACACCCATTATAAAGAAATCACATTAGGATTCTCTTTTTAAGCTGTTCCTTAAAACACTAGTGCTTAGGAAATCTATTGGAGGCAGAAGCAGTCAAGGGTAGCCTAGGGTTAGGGTTAGGCTTAGGGTTAGGCTTAGGGTACGGCTTAGGGTACGGATTCGGGGAGGGGTGCGGGTACGGCGTAGGGTATGGGTTAGGGTTAGGGTTAGGGTTAGTGATAGGGTTAGGGCTCGGGTTAGGGTACGGGTTAGGATTAGGGTACGTGTTAGGGTTAGGGTAGGGGTTAGGGTTAGGGTACGCGATAGGGTTAGGGTAGTTATTAAACCTATCCCACTCTCTAGATACCCCTTAGCACGTAAAGTAATATTATATGGGGGTCCAGCCATGGAGAAGAGTTTAGACACTGGGATAAGATAAGGAACACACCCATTATAAAGAAATCACATTAGGATTCTCTTTTTAAGCTGTTCCTTAAAACACTAGTGCTTAGGAAATCTATTGGAGGCAGAAGCAGTCAAGGGTAGCCTAGGGTTAGGTTTAGGCATAGGGTTAGGGTTAGGGTACGGCTTAGGGTACGGGTACGGGGAGGGGTGCGGGTACGGCGTAGGGTATGGGTTAGGGTTAGGGTTAGGGTTAGTGTTAGGGTTAGGGCTCGGTTTAGGGTACGGGTTAGGATTAGGGTACGTGTTAGGGTTAGGGTAGGGGTTAGGGTTAGGGTACGCGTTAGGGTTAGGGTAGTTATTAAACCTATCCCACTCTCTAGATACCCCTTAGCACGTAAAGGAATATTATTTGGGGGTCCAGCCATGGAGAAGAGTTTAGACACTGGGATAAGATAAGGAACACACCCATTATAAAGAAATCACATTAGGATTCTCTTTTTAAGCTGTTCCTTAAAACACTAGTGCTTAGGAAATCTATTGGAGGCAGAAGCAGTCAAGGGTAGCCTAGGGTTAGGGTTAGGCTTAGGGTTAGGCTTAGGGTACGGCTTAGGGTACGGATTCGGGGAGGGGTGCGGGTACGGCGTAGGGTATGGGTTAGGGTTAGGGTTAGGGTTAGTGATAGGGTTAGGGCTCGGGTTAGGGTACGGGTTAGGATTAGGGTACGTGTTAGGGTTAGGGTAGGGGTTAGGGTTAGGGTACGCGATAGGGTTAGGGTAGTTATTAAACCTATCCCACTCTCTAGATACCCCTTAGCACGTAAAGTAATATTATATGGGGGTCCAGCCATGGAGAAGAGTTTAGACACTGGGATAAGATAAGGAACACACCCATTATAAAGAAATCACATTAGGATTCTCTTTTTAAGCTGTTTCTTAAAACACTAGTGCTTAGGAAATCTATTGGAGGCAGAAGCAGTCAAGGGTAGCCTAGGGTTAGGGTTAGGCTTAGGGTTAGGCTTAGGGTACGGCTTAGGGTACGGGTTCGGGGAGGGGTGCGGGTACGGCGTAGGGTATGGGTTAGGGTTAGGGTTAGGGTTAGTGATAGGGTTAGGGCTCGGGTTAGGGTACGGGTTAGGGTTAGGGTAGGGGTTAGGGTTAGGATACGCGTTAGGGTTAGGGTAGTTATTAAACCTATCCCACTCTCTAGATACCCCTTAGCACGTAAAGGAATATTATTTGGGGGTCCAGCCATGGAGAAGAGTTTAGACACTGGGATAAGATAAGGAACACACCCATTATAAAGAAATCACATTAGGATTCTCTTTTTAAGCTGTTCCTTAAAACACTAGTGCTTAGGAAATCTATTGGAGGCAGAAGCAGTCAAGGGTAGCCTAGGGTTAGGGTTAGGCTTAGGGTTAGGCTTAGGGTACGGCTTAGGGTACGGGTTCGGGGAGGGGTGCGGGTACGGCGTAGGGTATGGGTTAGGGTTAGGGTTAGGGTTAGTGTTAGGGTTAGGGCTCGGTTTAGGGTACGGGTTAGGATTAGGGTACGTGTTAGGGTTAGGGTAGGGGTTAGGGTTAGGGTACGCGTTAGGGTTAGGGTAGTTATTAAACCTATCCCACTCTCTAGATACCCCTTAGCACGTAAAGGAATATTATTTGGGGGTCCAGCCATGGAGAAGAGTTTAGACACTAGGATAAGATAAGGAACACACCCATTATAAAGAAATCACATTAGGATTCTCTTTTTAAGCTGTTTCTTAAAACACTAGTGCTTAGGAAATCTATTGGAGGCAGAAGCAGTCAAGGGTAGCCTAGGGTTAGGGTTAGGCTTAGGGTACGGCTTAGGGTACAGATTCGGGGAGGGGTGCGGGTACGGCGTAGGGTATGGGTTAGGGTTAGGGTTAGGGTTAGTGTTAGGGTTAGGGCTCGGTTTAGGGTACGGGTTAGGATTAGGATACGTGTTAGGGTTAGGGTAGGGGTTAGGGTTAGGGTACGTGTTAGGGTTAGGGTAGTTATTAAACCTATCCCACTCTCTAGACACTCCTTAGCACGTAAAGGAATATTATTTGGGGGTCCAGCCATGGAGAAGAGTTTAGACACTGGGATAAGGAACACACCCATTACAAAGAAATCACATTAGGATTCTGTTTTTAAGATGTTCCTTAAAACACTAGTGCTTAGGAAATCTATTGGAGGCAGAAGCAGTCAAGGGTAGCCTAGGGTTAGGGTTAGGCTTAGGGTTAGGCTTAGGATACGGCTTAGGGTACGGGTTCGGGGAGGGGTGCGGGTACGGCGTAGGGTATGGGTTAGGGTTAGGGTTAGGGTTAGTGTTAGGGTTAGGGCTCGGTTTAGGGTACGGTTTAGGATTAGGGTACGTGTTAGGGTTAGGGTAGGGGTTAGGGTTAGGGTACGCGTTAGGGTTAGGGTAGTTATTAAACCTATCCCACTCTCTAGATACCCCTTAGCACGTAAAGGAATATTATTTGGGGGTCCAGCCATGGAGAAGAGTTTAGACACTGGGATAAGATAAGGAACACACCCATTATAAAGAAATCACATTAGGATTCTCTTTTTAAGCTGTTCCTTAAAACACTAGTGCTTAGGAAATCTATTGGAGGCAGAAGCAGTCAAGGGTAGCCTAGGGTTAGGGTTAGGCTTAGGGTTAGGCTTAGGGTACGGCTTAGGGTACGGGTTCGGGGAGGGGTGCGGGTACGGCGTAGGGTATGGGTTAGGGTTAGGGTTAGGGTTAGTGTTAGGGTTAGGGCTCGGTTTAGGGTACGGGTTAGGATTAGGGTACGTGTTAGGGTTAGGGTAGGGGTTAGGGTTAGGGTACGCGTTAGGGTTAGGGTAGTTATTAAACCTATCCCACTCTCTAGATACCCCTTAGCACGTAAAGGAATATTATTTGGGGGTCCAGCCATGGAGAAGAGTTTAGACACTAGGATAAGATAAGGAACACACCCATTATAAAGAAATCACATTAGGATTCTCTTTTTAAGCTGTTTCTTAAAACACTAGTGCTTAGGAAATCTATTGGAGGCAGAAGCAGTCAAGGGTAGCCTAGGGTTAGGGTTAGGCTTAGGGTACGGCTTAGGGTACAGATTCGGGGAGGGGTGCGGGTACGGCGTAGGGTATGGGTTAGGGTTAGGGTTAGGGTTAGTGTTAGGGTTAGGGCTCGGTTTAGGGTACGGGTTAGGATTAGGATACGTGTTAGGGTTAGGGTAGGGGTTAGGGTTAGGGTACGTGTTAGGGTTAGGGTAGTTATTAAACCTATCCCACTCTCTAGACACTCCTTAGCACGTAAAGGAATATTATTTGGGGGTCCAGCCATGGAGAAGAGTTTAGACACTGGGATAAGGAACACACCCATTACAAAGAAATCACATTAGGATTCTCTTTTTAAGCTGTTCCTTAAAACACTAGTGCTTAGGAAATCTATTGGAGGCAGAAGCAGTCAAGGGTAGCCTAGTGTTAGGGTTAGGCTTAGGTTTAGGGTTAGGGTACGGCTTAGGGTACGGATTTGGGGAGTGGTGCGGGTACGGCGTAGGGTATGGGTTAGGGTTAGGGTTAGGGTTAGTGATAGGGTTAGGGCTCGGTTTAAGGTACGGGTTAGGAATAGGGTACGTGTTAGGGTTAGGGTAGGGGTTAGGGTTAGGATACGCGTTAGGGTTAGGGTAGTTATTAAACCTATCCCACTCTCTAGATACCCCTTAGCACGTAAAGGAATATTATTTGGGGGTCCAGCCATGGAGAAGAGTTTAGACACTGGGATAAGATAAGGAACACACCCATTATAAAGAAATCACATTAGGATTCTCTTTTTAAGCTGTTCCTTAAAACACTAGTGCTTAGGAAATCTATTGGAGGCAGAAGCAGTCAAGGGTAGCCTAGGGTTAGGGTTAGGCTTAGGGTTAGGCTTAGGGTACGGCTTAGGGTACGGATTCGGGGAGGGGTGCGGGTACGGCGTAGGGTATGGGTTAGGGTTAGGGTTAGGGTTAGTGATAGGGTTAGGGCTCGGGTTAGGGTACGGGTTAGGATTAGGGTACGTGTTAGGGTTAGGGTAGGGGTTAGGGTTAGGGTACGCGATAGGGTTAGGGTAGTTATTAAACTTATCCCACTCTCTAGATACCCCTTAGCACGTAAAGTAATATTATATGGGGGTCCAGCCATGGAGAAGAGTTTAGACACTGGGATAAGATAAGGAACACACCCATTATAAAGAAATCACATTAGGATTCTCTTTTTAAGCTGTTTCTTAAAACACTAGTGCTTAGGAAATCTATTGGAGGCAGAAGCAGTCAAGGGTAGCCTAGGGTTAGGGTTAGGCTTAGGGTTAGGCTTAGGGTACGGCTTAGGGTACGGGTTCGGGGAGGGGTGCGGGTACGGCGTAGGGTATGGGTTAGGGTTAGGGTTAGGGTTAGTGTTAGGGTTAGGGCTCGGTTTAGGTTACGGGTTAGGAATAGGGTACGTGTTAGGGTTACGGTAGGGTTTAGGGTTAGGGTACGCGTTAGGGTTAGGGTAGTTATTAAACCTATCCCACTCTCTAGATACCCCTTAGCACGTAAAGGAATATTATTTGGGGGTCCAGCCATGGAGAAGAGTTTAGACACTGGGATAAGGAACACACCCATTACAAAGAAATCATATTAGGATTCTCTTTTTAAGCTGTTCCTTAAAACACTAGTGCTTAGGAAATCTATTGGAGGCAGAAGCAGTCAAGGGTAGCCTAGGGTTAGGGTTAGGGTTAGGGTTAGGGTTAGGGTTAGGGTTAGGGTTAGGGTTAGGGTTAGGGTTAGGGTTAGGGTTAGGGTTAGGGTTAGGGTTAGGGTTAGGGTTAGGGTTAGGGTTAGGGTTAGGGTTAGGGTTAGGGTTAGGGTTAGGGTTAGGGTTAGGGTTAGGGTTAGGGTTAGGGTTAGGGTTAGGGTTAGGGTTAGGGTTAGGGTTAGGGTTAGGGTTAGGGTTAGGGTTAGGGTTAGGGTTAGGGTTAGGGTTAGGGTTAGGGTTAGGGTTAGGGTTAGGGTTAGGGTTAGGGTTAGGGTTAGGGTTAGGGTTAGGGTTAGGGTTAGGGTTAGGGTTAGGGTTAGGGTTAGGGTTAGGGTTAGGGTTAGGGTTAGGGTTAGGGTTAGGGTTAGGGTTAGGGTTAGGGTTAGGGTTAGGGTTAGGGTTAGGGTTAGGGTTAGGGTTAGGGTTAGGGTTAGGGTTAGGGTTAGGGTTAGGGTTAGGGTTAGGGTTAGGGTTAGGGTTAGGGTTAGGGTTAGGGTTAGGGTTAGGGTTAGGGTTAGGGTTAGGGTTAGGGTTAGGTTAGGGTTAGGGTTAGGGTTAGGGTTAGGGTTAGGGTTAGGGTTAGGGTTAGGGTTAGGGTTAGGGTTAGGGTTAGGGTTAGGTTAGGGTTAGGGTTAGGGTTAGGGTTAGGGTTAGGGTTAGGTTAGGGTTAGGGTTAGGGTTAGGGTTAGGGTTAGGGTTAGGGTTAGGGTTAGGGTTAGGGTTAGGGTTAGGGTTAGGGTTAGGGTTAGGGTTAGGGTTAGGGTTAGGGTTAGGGTTAGGGTTAGGGTTAGGGTTAGGGTTAGGGTTAGGGTTAGGGTTAGGGTTAGGGTTAGGGTTAGGGTTAGGGTTAGGGTTAGGGTTAGGGTTAGGGTTAGGGTTAGGTTAGGGTAGGTTAGGGTTAGGGTTAGGGTTAGGGTTAGGGTTAGGGTTAGGGTTAGGGTTAGGGTTAGGGTTAGGGTTAGGGTTAGGGTTAGGGTTAGGGTTAGGGTTAGGGTTAGGGTTAGGGTTAGGGTTAGGGTTAGGGTTAGGGTTAGGGTTAGGGTTAGGGTTAGGGTTAGGGTTAGGGTTAGGGTTAGGGTTAGGGTTAGGGTTAGGGTTAGGGTTAGGGTTAGGGTTAGGGTTAGGGTTAGGGTTAGGGTTAGGGTTAGGGTTAGGGTTAGGGTTAGGGTTAGGGTTAGGGTTAGGGTTAGGGTTAGGGTTAGGGTTAGGGTTAGGGTTAGGGTTAGGGTTAGGGTTAGGGTTAGGGTTAGGGTTAGGGTTAGGGTTAGGGTTAGGGTTAGGGTTAGGGTTAGGGTTAGGGTTAGGGTTAGGGTTAGGGTTAGGGTTAGGGTTAGGGTTAGGGTTAGGGTTAGGGTTAGGGTTAGGGTTAGGGTTAGGGTTAGGTTAGGGTTAGGGTTAGGGTTAGGGTTAGGGTTAGGGTTAGGGTTAGGGTTAGGGTTAGGGTTAGGGTTAGGGTTAGGGTTAGGGTTAGGGTTAGGGTTAGGGTTAGGGTTAGGGTTAGGTTAGGGTTAGGGTTAGGGTTAGGG